>NC_079458.1:33304938-33367438 GCF_903798145.1 Danio aesculapii
TTAAAGGGGATAATAATATCGACCTTAAAATGTTTTTTATTCTAAAAAACTTCTTTTATTCTAGCTAAAATAAAACAAAAAATATGTTGTAAGATATACTGTGAAAAATCTCTTGCTCTGTTAAACATAATTTGGAAAATATTTGAAAAAGAGCAAAAATCATCACAGGAGGTCGAATCATTTTGACTTCAACTCTATATGTGCAAAAATATTAGCCATATTTATAACATTTATAATTATAATATATTAGGCCATATATAACGTTTCTGGATAGGCAAAACTAAGCTTTACCTTTATACAGCTGTTCACAGCATGAGGCTGAAGTTCCTTCTATATGACAGAAGGTATACCAGCACTTCAAAAATTTGATTGCTTATGACAAATACCATTTCACATTGATTTAAAATTCAAATTGATACCCAGAAGCAGTTATTTCTGTGAAAAGATGCCGACGGGTTCTCTCTACTGTGTATTTGCTGATTTCAGTGAAAATAGAAATCGAACCATAATATGGGAACGGCAACTTTTTTGAAGTATTTCCTTGCATCTACAGAGTCCTGCTGCTAGTTAGAGGGAAACATGAAAAGAAAACACTTGTTGTAATTCTATATTTAAGTATCCCTGCTGGTATTGAATGCAGAGAGAGTGCAGTGTGTATGATAGAGGCCATTCTGCAGGCAATTAAACTACACAAAGGCTTTTCAATAATGGGAAAAAAAAAACATCTGAGCACTGAAAATAAAAAAGTAGTATTAGGATTGTTTGTATGTGCAGTTGAGGTTGAATTGAGGTACTGACATGGAAGAAAAAAATCTTCTTAACATTATCAGATTGCTATTTAGTGAATACCCCATTTAGGTCCCAAAAACATGATCCTTGCACATAAGCCAAGATAAAATGATCTGCAGATGGTCTCCAGTCACCCTGAATTGGTTAAAACTGGTGGTAATGAATGGATCTGATGACTAATGATCAACTGTTACAAATGAATCATTTAGTTGATAATTCTGTGACTTATTTTTAATAAAAATAATCAAAACAAATAAACTTTATTATATTATATTATATTTTATTATATTATATTATATTATATTATATTATATTATATTATATTATATTATATTATATTATATTATATTATATTATATTATATTATATTATATTATATTATATTATATTATAGCACCACGGTGGCACAATATAGCACAATCACAAAGCACAAGAAGGTCGCTGGTTTCGAGCCCCAGCTGGGTCAGTTGGCATTTCTGTGTGGAGTTTGCATGTTCTCCCTGTGTTTGCGTGGGTTTCCTCTCGGCGTTCAGGGTTTCCCCCACAAGTTGAAAGACATGTGGTATAGGTGAATTGGGTAAGCTAAATTGTCCATAGTGTATGTATGTGTGAATGAGTGTGTATGGATGTTTCCCAGTGATGGGTTGCAACTGGATAGGCATCCGCTGCGTAAAACATAAGCTGGATAAGTTGGCGGTTCATTCCGCTGTGGCGACCCCAGATTAATAAAGGGACTAAGCCGAAAAGAAAAATGATGAATGATTATATTATATTATATTATATTATATTATATTATATTATATTATATTATATTATATTATATTATATTATATTATATTATATTATATTATATTATATTATATTATATTATATATAAAAAATATCTTGTTCTCGATTCATCTAATGAAAAAGGAAATAAAAAATTTACATATTTATATTCATAAGAGGTTCTTTTTTCATGTAAAGAACTTTTCTATGAATGTTTGTCTAGCAAGGTGACTGCATGTGTCATTCTTTCTGTGATGCTCAGACAGGAAATACTAAACTTATTATTTCAAACTATGAGCATTTGGATGTACTGTATGGCTTGCTTTTTAAGTTTATTTATTTATTTATTTTGTTAGTTAGTTAGTTAGATAGATAGATGGATGGATGGATGGATGGATGGATGGATGGATGGATGGATGGATGGATGGATGGATGGATGGTTGGTTGGTTGGTTGGTTGGTTGGTTGGTTGGTTAGTTAGTTAGTTAGTTAGTTACAGAATCAAATGTTTAGTTCTGTAAGCAATTAAATCCCCAACCCACCCCCACCCTCACCCCAATAAAATAATAGTAAAAATACTAGAATTGAAAGAAATTTAAGAAACTGTTAAAAAAATATGCATTCAAATTTAAAATATTTCCCCAACAACCTGTAGTGAAAAGGAATTTTTGTATTTCATTAAGTTGAGGTCGGTGCCTTATGTAGGCCATTCCCTTACAACAAATTTTTTTTTTTGCCATTAAAACAAAACTGCAGTGAGACAAATAGGCAGAAACCCACAACCATACACACATGGACACACAGATGTGCATGCACACGTACACAAACACTCACAAACACACACACACACACAAAGTATATTGTAAATGTGTATAACTAAAATAAACTAACCACGGTAAAATATATCAAAATAGACACAAATAAATACATAGATAAACTAAGATGGTTTTTTTTATAATTCTATACGTTTTTTTTTTTTTTAATAATCACACTTTAACACACACACACACTGAAATCTTATCTTTATGCAGACTTCGTAGACATAACTTTTATGCTGTACAGACTGAATATTTTATATTCCTAACTATATCCATAAACCCAGACCCCTTACAAGAAAGAATCATCATTTTTACCTATTCAAAATACTTTATTCTGTGGGATTTACAAAGAAATATAACAAAGTTGACTGCAGACATGAGGACATGCAGATATTTAGTCCCCACAACACAATGAATACCACACACACACTCAAGTAACTCATGCGATAACAAACGCAGCAGTGCATCAAAATAAACCTGACACTTTTTACAGCCTTTATTTATTTATAAATAAATAAATGGATGTATACATATAAACACACACTTCAGTGCTTGTCCTACTGCTGTTTTACTTGTCCCTCCAAAATGATCCCTCTCTGGCAGCAGGACGTCTTTGTGGCACTGATCATTAGGTAAAACCGTCTTCTCTTCAAATAATCCTGCGTGTGAATGCTAAAAATGTAATGAACTTCACGCTCCATTGTATCTGACATTGCTTAATTAATGGGTGCATTTAAAGTACATAGGCTCTGGTAATTGATTTATATGCATGATTTGCACATACAGCTGTTGGTTCCTGTAGGAAAGTCATCACTCAAAATGTGCACGCTTTTACTGATGAACTAGAGGTGCTGCTAGCGCATCCTCTGCAGCAGTCATTTATTAGCATACACTTTCATTAAGGCTAATACCTTAGATAATAAAAAACAAAAGACATCGAGAAGAGACTATCTGTAAAAAGAGACTGGGTGGGTGGATGGATGGATGAATGGACGGATGGATGGATGGATGGATGGATGGATGGATGGATGGATGGATGGATGGATGGATGGATGGATGGATGGATGGATGGATGGATGGATGGATGGATGGATGGATAGATAGATCAAATGAAATAAATAAAAAGCTTAACAAGAAACATATTTAATTTGATTTATTTATTTCAAATATAATATTCATGCATTAATTCATTTTCTTTTCGGCCCATGCAAACACAGGGAGAACATGCAAACTCCACACGGAAATGCCAACTGACCCAGCCGAGGCTCGAGCCAGAGACCTTGTTGCTGTGGTGCCACTACTGGGCCACCATGCCGCCCATAATATTCATACAAATAAAAACAAATATTCAACAACAAATACATTTCTTCACCAACAAAATGTCTGTATAACCTTATTAAAAAAAATCTAAACAGGTCAGTTAAAATACAGAATGATGCAATGTATTGTTTTTCATACCCTTTTACTTCCAATTCCACATCATTCCATTATTCCGTCAAATTATTATTATCTTTCATTTGAATAATAGACCAATTACCAACCTACATCACACATGACGTCACACAGGTCCCCGGTTTCAAAAAAAGACAGGCTGCAATAGTAAATATGTCATGTTGTGCAGTAGCTTAAATTTTACCGTACACCACACCGCTTTAATGCCAACTGCAGACGTCTATGGCTAAAAGGGAGCTGAATGAAGTGACAACCTAATTAGAAATGCTCGACTCTGCAGTTCTCATTTCATATCAGGTAAGTTCACGCTATGCTGAATCATACACATTACTCGCTTTTGATTGCAGCAATGATTTCAGCAAAAACAGTTACATATGGTTAATTTAACTGCGGACACTGAATGCTAAGAATTAAACGTGAAAGTGTAAGTTATTAGGGTAAACTTGGTTTTATATTCACACATTCATTCAGTGACAACTTGTGACACACTCCCTATATTGTTTACCATTACACTTTGAATATTCGGTCTGAAATAACCTGCAAGTGTGACTTGAAAACAACATTAACACTGTTTATTTGACTGTGAACAATGTTGTACTTTGATAGTCATTGGCTGCTCGTATGATTTCGCTATTTAGAGTTTGCAAATAATACTTTTATGAAATTCTTTTATTAAGGAGAAAGTCCGAATGTGCGAATATAAAACCAACTTTACCTCTATGTGTAAGTTCACATACCCTGCAGTACAGGTGCAGTTATCTGTCAGAATGCAGTTGTTTTGCGTGTTGATGATTAATTACCCAGGCCTTGTACAGTCCCTTCTCCTTTCCTTGTCTTTGGCTAGGCAGAACCTCGGTTTTTAGCACTACATAGCATTGAATCTGGTAATCATGGAACATTATTTCTTGCACATGACCACACAGAACAACATTGTTGGCATCCAAAGACTTGTAGGCCTTTAACTTCTCTCTTGTAAAATCACTTGGAGCTTCAATGAGATTGTATATTTCGGGCTGGATGCTTGGTCATTTCGTCTTGTCCAATATCCATTGGGAGCGTGCTATCGCAAATGGACCTGTCAGATGAACGCAGCTCACTTTAACATTAATTTTGCAGAATCACTGATCTTATCACTGGGTAACAAGCCGTTATAATATGCTGAAAGCATTATGTAAATAATATGTAATCAATATATCTTATTTCTAAGACAACAACAAATTCTGTACCGCATCGGATGTCATTCTCTCGCTGTAAATGCTAGCACTCCCGTTTTTTTTTTTTCTGCCACCTCCCTGCGCGCGCATCCTGAATGTTTACAAACATGGTAATTGGTCTATATGATATTAGAATGATCATAGTATTTAGCTGCAATGCTCAAAGGATTCATCAATTGGAATGATTATATTCACAAAAGAAAAACGATAGATGTCATAGCTACTGAGTATTTGATAAATACTGAACTACGGTTAGAAATTGATTAACGTTTACAAATTTGACTATAATAGCATTTAAGTAAATCAAATGTATTTGAAATTCATCAACATGTCTTGGTTTAGTCGAAAACATTTTTACACTGGAGAAAAAACAAACAAAAAAAAAAAAACAGGTGATTTTTCAGAAATTTTACAATAAATGCCTCTGAATTCAAATTGTAATCCAGATCAGATCTAAAATTAAACTCATTTATAAGCTGTTTTTAAAACAATTGCCTGCCAACGCATGTGTGTTGTCTAAATAAAGCATTGTTCAGTCATGTGATGCTATAATTATTGAATGACTGGTGTGTGTGTGTATGTTTTCTTCAGAGATTTGGAGGTCGGTGGCCTCTAACCATTATTTGGAGCTTGGGCAGATCCTCAGCGGAGCTCCGATCAATCTTTTACCTGGGGAACGAGTGCTGCGTATTTCTATCACCATTCTATTGATTTTTCCATGCGCAGAGCCCTTATGTGAGAGAGAGAGGTGTTTTCATGTGGACACCACAGAGAAAACGCAGCCTGCAGCACACACACACTCATTTATTTATGCTTGCAGACGCCCGTTGGCACAGACGACTGCAAAATGCACACATCGGCATATTTAGCCGATTTTCTGATCTCACATGCACAAGTCCAAAAGGCCTAACATATGAGCAGAAACTTTTAAATTCAGAAAGTGAATGCCCTTTCTTTCATTCACTTCTTGTCTAACGGATTCACTTGTGCGTTGTGGTGATTTTCTGTTACACTCTCTGCTAGTGTTTTCTTACTGTGATCAATAAAAGTGTAATGATCCAATCTGGCTGTGTATCATCATGACTTTCATCTTTGTGCAGAACAACTTGATTTAGCACGGTTATATTTTTGGTTCTGCTAAAATGAGAACCATCAGAACTTCCATAATCTAATATATAAACAGTTGAAGTCAGAATTATTAGCTGCCCTGAATTATTAGCCCCCTGTTTATTTTTTTTCTCAATTTCTGTTTAACGGAGAAAAGATTTTTTTCAACACATTTCTAAACATAATAGTTTTAATAACTCATCTCTAATATCTGATTTATTTTATGTTTGCCATGATGACAGTAAATAATTGACTAGATATTTTTTCAAGACACTTCTATACAGCTTAAAGTGACATTTAAAGGCTTAACTAGGTTAATTTGGCAAGTTAGGGTAATTAGGCAAGTTATTGTATAACGATGGTTTGTTCTGTAGACTATTGGAAAGAAAGTAGCTTAAAGGGACTAATAATACTGACCTTAAAATGTTTTTTAAAAAATTAATAACTGCTTTTATTCTAGCCGAAATAAAACAAACAAGACTTTCGCCAGAAGAAAAATAAAATAAGTCTTACTTGTTTTATTTCAGCTAGAATGAAAGCAGTTTTTAATTTTTTATGAACCATTTTAAGGTCAAAATTATTAGCATATTTCTAAAATTTGCTGAAATTAAAATTATGTTATATGCAAAGAAATTATTATATATATAAAAAACAATATTAATTGGTTTAAAAATTAAGCTATGTGTAATAAAATGAAATGACACATGCAGGAAAAAAGTATTGAACATATAAAGAAAGGTGTAGAAAGGCAGTGAAAGCCCAGACAGCAGCTGAATTCTCTCCATAGTTCTTCAGCAACCCTCTACTCTTCATCATTGTAAATTAATATTAGCTGCTTCAGTCCAACATCTACATTAGCAGGATGCTGAAGATGAAACCAGAGTAGATTTTTCAGCAAGACAATGATCCAAAACACAGCCAATGAAACTCTCAAATGGTTTCAGAGAAAGAAAATCAAGCTGTAGAATGGCCAAGCTAATCACCTGACTTGAGTCCTATAGAAAATACAAAATAAAGATCAGAATTGATGGAGTAGACCCACAGAACCATGACGTTTTTGACACTTTGTTGAAGTCTGTGAAAAAAAATCAAACCTGAGCAATGCGTGTGACTTTTTCCATACGAGAGGTGTCTGTAAGCTGCCATCACCAAAAATACTTTTATATAAAGTATTAAATGCATTTCAGTAGTTCAGTATTTTCTCCTTGTGTCATTCCACTGTTATAACATTTTTATTTCCAGATTTGTTTTTGTTTTGTTATATTTTTATGTTTGTATTGTTTGGTTTTTTACCAAAATCTGGTTTAGTTCCATATCAACAGCTCCTTTAGAATTGTTTTTTCCCAGGAAAAAAAATCCATTTTCCCATGACATGTTAAATATTTTTTTACCTCTGTGAACTTTTTATTCATTTTCAAATATTTCCAAGTGATGTTTATTATTATATGTATATTTATTTTAGTTAAAACTGTTAAAACTGAATGAATTAAACCTGACAAAATTCAAATTCGAATATACACTTGTATGCAGTTTTTTTGGCTATGCATTTTTTGATTATTATATTCTATTTCAAATATTTCCATGTGATATTTACCACAGAAAGGAAAAATTCACAATATTTTCTTTTTTAAGCAGTTCATTTAAAAAAAAAAAAAAAAAAAAAAAAAAAAAACAATGTGTATGGTCAATATTATTAACCCCCTGAAGAAAAATATATGCTTTCAAATATACAGAACGAACCATTGTTATCCACTAACTTTCATTGTTAACCTAATAACCAAGTTAAGCCTTCAAATTGCACTTTAAGCTAAATACTAGTGTCTTGCAAAATAAAAAATAAATAAATAAACACTATCATGTTTAAAAATATGCTGAAAAAATCTCCATTAAATAGCACTTTGGAAACAATAAAGCAATTCACAGCAGGGCTAATAATTTTGAATTCAACTCTATGTACTTGGTCATACAGAGACAGCTTTTCAGAATCAGGCATCTCCCTATGGCTTTTATTTCTTGTAAAATGTAATGTTTTAATCAGAGATTATTCATATTATGTAGGTTGTGACAGACATTTATAGTTGTCATTCACTGTTCAACCATGTATTTAACTATAAAGCAAAATATGCTGTTATTTCTGAACTATTTGCTAAAGAAATAGTAAATAGTATCTATATGTTTTAGAATCATTGAGAGTAACTCTAAAATTTAAGTAAAAATGTGTTGTTTAGTACGCACAGTGATTGTGTACAAGCATAGAGACGTACAGTACCAAAGCACAGAAGAATCCATCAACAGCCAATAATCAGTCTCTCTCTCTCTCTCTCTCTCTCTCTCTCTCTCTCTCTCTCTCTCTCTCTCTCTCTGAATAGTGCTACAGCTACAGCTGCGATCAATACTGCATTACATAGAGCTGCCAGTATATACAATACTCATCAAACTGATTATTTTTGATGCTAAACTGGCAGTTTCATTTGCTCTGGAACTAAAAAGAAAAAGGCCACTGCGGTAACAATGTTCAATTAGCCAACCAAGACAGCAGGGTTGCAAATAAGACAAATGGCTATTTATTTGGCTGAAATAACGTGTTGCCTTGAACCGACATAAAGAATGAAATGTCACCGTTGCACTCTGTTTAAAAGATGACTTGTTTCATTGAATATTGAAATTTCATGAATATATTTCCAAAGGCTTTGAAAAAAAAAATGAAATAATAATAATAATACATGATGGAGTTTGCAGCTAGCAACGATGCAGTAGAGATTAGTCACAGTAGAGATTGGACATGTATTGTGTGTGCTTTTTTTTCAGTCATATTCTGTATCGCTCATGGCCAATGTATTTATTAATATCAAATCAAGTGATTTATGTAAATAGTCTGATACTATTACTATTATAAATATTATTAACGACCTGATTTATTGTGTCAGATCTTAAGTTAGTAATATGTTTCCATCCAAAAGCGCAAAAGTGGAATATCGCATAAACAGCCTGATCTCACGAGGAAACGTAACTGTTTTATGTTTTTGTCAGTTTAATAGCAAATTTTTTATGAATTCATACAAATTCAGTCGTATGAAAATTGTACGATTTTAAAAGAGGAGGCGTGGCACCTAACCCCACCCCTAAACCCAACCGTCATTGGGGGATGAGCAAATCGTACTAAATCGTACAAATTAGATCGTACGAATTCATGCGAATTAGCCACTAAATCAAAAAGTTACGAATTGCCATGAGACTGTGTTGACCCAACCGATAGTGTTTTAAAAGCACTGATTGACCAGCACCCAACCAAACCCCTAAACCCAACTTTCATTGGGTGATAAGCAAATCATACTAAATTGTACGAATGAGACCGTACGAATTCATACTAATTAACCACTAAATCAAAAGGTGGCGCATTGTCGTGAGATTGTGTTGGCATAAACAGTTGTAAATAAGGCACTTATTTAGTAATTGTCATTTCCTGATAAACTTGTGCCAAATATCACAAACAGAGTGGAATTTGATGTGGTAGGAGAAGCCACTGTGGGCCTTTTGTTTTAAATAATACGTTACCTGCTCCTCAGAAGATGAAGACAAAATGCAATGTACACACGGTGGCTTTCGGAAACCAAAAACCCCTTTGATGACAGATTTTGGATTTTTGGATGACCAAAACAACATCTCAGATATTTTACAATGTGGTCTGTCTGCTGGTTTCTCCATTAATGCTGCCCCATCGTCCCCATTTTTGTTATCATATGATCTGTAAAAACAAAATCACATGACTTTGTCAATTTGGTAAATGTGTTTCCATAGTTCATTAAAATGTTTGCAACTCAGGCTCATTCTGATTACGTACTCTTATATACATTTCTGAAGACAGCGAAATACATCCCAGGAGGAACGTTTCCGCCACTGTGTAAGCTTTTTGAAATGTCAAATTTCTTCGCAAGTACTATTCGCGCCTGCTTTTCTTACATAAATCCACCAGAGGCCGCTGTTAACTGACTGACTGATAGATCAGCCAATTCCCCCCATCCAACTCCTTCCCTAAACCCAACCGATAGTGTTTTAAAAAGCACTGATTGACCAGCACCTAACGACACCCCTAAACCCAACTTACATTGGGGGATAAACAAACCATACTAAATTGACTTTGTCAATTTGGTAAATGTTTTTCCATCATAGTTCATGCAAATGTTTGCAACCCAGACTCATTCTGATTGTGTACTCCTATATACATTTTTGGAGAGAGCAAAAAACATCCCAGGAGGAACGTTTCTGCCACTGTACTATTTTTGAGATCTCAAATTTCTTTGCGAGTGCTATTCGTGCCTGCTTTTCTCACAAAAAACCTGAGGCTGCTGTTTACTGACTGACTGATGGATCAACCGACCCCCCCACCCACATCTTTCCCCAAACCCAACCGATAGTGTTTTAAAAAGCACCGACTGACCATCACCCACCCACTTTCCTAAACCCAACCTACAGTGTTTTCAAAAGCAATACTGAAAAAGAAAAGCACTTGCGGTAGCCTGATTTTTACCATGTTTTCAGATTTCACCACATTCTCACCCTGTTATTTACTTGTTTATCTTATTTTTTGCCTCTTGTTTATGCCTTACGCGCTTTCTGAAACCGTTCCTCATTGTACTCGAACCCTGTCATCGTGGTCAACTCCGCTCTGCATCTCAAGTCTGCTGACGTACGTTACAAGCCACTGGACAAACTGGTAACAGCGGAAAAGCCATCCATACGGAACTAAGCGGTCAGCTGGTAAGCGTGAAAAGGAATGGCATCATACCACCCCGTAGCATTCGTTTTAAAGACAAAATGCAGCCATACGTTCCTCTGGCTACATTATGATCTCCAAAAATATGTACAGGGCAGTGGTGCTCAACCCTGGAGATCGACCTTCCTGCAAAGTTCAGCTCCAACCCTAATCAAACACACCAGAACCAATTAATCAGGACCTGAACAGCATTTGATAATTACAGGCAGGTGTGTTTGATTTGGGTTGCAACTGAAATCTGCAGGAGGGTCGATCTCCAGGAACAGGGTTGGTCACCCCTGGTATAGGGGATGTTTTCAGAATGAGCTGAAATAAATGAGAATAAAAAGTTTGTCATGTTCAGTTGTGTTTATAGGTTTTGTATGTGCATTTTTAACATTTATGCACATCTTGACTTTTCAATCAAGCATTTTTTAATGTGATATTCCAAAATGTTCATAGGTGGATGGAAATAAGTGAAAGTATGCCAAACTTTTTAAACCTGTCTTTTTCAGTTTACATATTTATCCAAGTCCCAGATTTATCAAATTAATCCAGCCATTGAAAATAATTAAAAGTATTTTTCCTTCTAAGACGCTTTTTCCCTACCATATATATTCTTATATTTTCAAAAAGAAATCATTAAACCGCTTCAATCAAGCATGTCTGTTTCCTGCGCTCGGTGTAATTTGCAGCTCTGTTTGCATGCAGCGTGGTTATTTGTCATTGTTTTCCTGTAGCACATTTCCCAAATGCTTACAATCAGCCTTTAATACTCTAAATTGCCGCTCTGTTACTAATGGTGATGTGGACAGATGTGGATTAGCACTATAGTACAGCATGTGTGTTTGCGGAGCTAAATTAATGACTAAATACAGAGCAGAAGAAAGCATATGCCGCATGCAACACAGTACGATGAGCAAAATTAATTAGGAAAACCGCCGCTCTCTCTTTCACAAAAAAACTAAGACAATGACTTTCGATTACAATAAAGCCAGAGAAAGACAGTATGTATGTCAGGAATTTTGTCCGGATGTTTTCTGATTCACATCGCACTAAGACTTATTCTCTTGTTGCAGGCTCACACAACACAATATCTGACAAAAAAATCTAATGAAAAGCCAGTGTGGTATATTTCTCCTGCACTATTACTCTTCCCCCACCAAATGACCTTTCATGCTTTGTAGTCCAGGGTAGTGAGGTCGGCTCCTTATATAATCAATATTCTATTATGATAGTGTGTTAAGCGTGTGGAGGTTTACAACTTCACTGTAATAGTGTCCTTATATCATCTCCTGGCAGTCTGCATTGTTGTGTTTGTGCAGGGACTGAAGTGATGGAACCCGTCTTGACTGTTTGCTAAAGAAGACACCTTAGCACCTCGCTAATGTGACCTGAAATTCTGCAATAACGCAGGGCGATCTTCTTTATATTCATAGGTCAAATGTACAAATGCATTTTTATACCTTTTTCTGTACAGATGTGACAGAGTGCAGCATTTGTCTGCATTTAAAATGGATATATTCATAAGTCGTATATCTGTACCTGAATGTATAGCGTTAGATATACAAGCTTTTGTGTACATATTAGGTACCTAGTAGGTCAGGGAGTTCAGCAGTCAAATGTACAAATAGTTATTTTTGGAAGATCAGGGTGTCTGCTGGGTCTTAAAACGTCTTAAAATGTCTTAACGTGCAAATGTCTTAAAATCTCAAAGACAGAATTTTAGGACTTAAATATTCTTAAATTTACTGAAATAATGTGCTGTAGGTCTTAAATCTTCTTTAAACAGGTCTTAATTTTCCTTTTTTCATTTATAGCTACCCAGTCTGTCCAACACCCATCCAATCACCAACAATCCATCTTAATAAAACTTAACGTTTTGTTTAAAAATGTCATTTTGAACTGTATTTACCATTATGGTTTAATTATTTTCCTCAAAATAACATTTGTTTTAAAGTTCTCCATGTATTTACTGCTACAGATAACGACCTGGACAGACTGTTGTGTATACATTTATAGTTTTTAAAAATTTGTCCATTTATTTTAAGAACGTTTATGTTGAAAAAAAGTGTATGTTTACAACTAGAGCTTGCTCATTTTAACACAATATTTAAAATAGTTTGCTAAGAAATATCTGAAATATATAATCTGAAATATATAATAATTATTTAATTATTATTGTATTACTAAATGTATTAAATTATAATAAGTGTTTTTGATAGGGAAAATAAAAATCATTTCCATCAGGGTCATTCGAAAAACTTAGCGTTTAGCCCGGTATGAGTCTAAAATATCATTCATAATGGTCTTAAAAATTTCTTTAAAAGTCTTAAATTTAATTTGGGGGAAGCTGCATAAAACCTAGAGATTACTCTATCAAAAAAATATTATTGCAGTTTTTCTACGTTTTCAAGTTATACGTGTTATTGTTTGTTTTTAACTGAAAAGACATGTGAAAAATAAGTAAATAAATAAATAAATACAACTATGAGTGGAAATTCTTCCTGTAACAAAGTAACAGAACTCATTGGTTCATGATATATACTAAAAGGCACAAACCGAGGTATGTAAATTAGGTGTTTATTAATCACTTAATTAGCCCTCCTATCCTGTGGAATTTTAGTTCTTTAAGCTAAATACTAGTGTCTTGCAAAATAAGTACAAACATATTATGTAGATTATGTAGTGTCAACATGGCAAAAACAAAAGAAATTAGTTCAAATAAATTAATAAGTTAATTAAAACTGTTACGTTTAAAACTATGTTGAATTAATATTATTTTTAGGGCTAATAATTTTGACTGTATATACCTGCCATTACTATAATTGTTTTAAGGGGGCTAATATATAATAATATAATATATATTTTTTTTGAAAAATGTCCTTGCTAAGTTAAACATTACTTGGAAAATATCTGAAAAAGAATTACGGAGGAGGGCTAATAATGCTGTCTTCAACTGTACATATCCAGTGTTTATAAAACAGACTCTTTTCATTGTTGTTTGCACTGCAGCAACTGGCAATGATTTTATTTATAGAAACTATTTTAATGATCTATTTTAATGATTAGGCGCAAAAGTGCATGGGTTAGGGCATGTCCAATCCACAATTGCTATTTTAAGGACAGAAAAATATAATTTGCACCCTGGTGCATGGTCTAACAGGGTTGTGCTTATTCTCTTAATGAGTTAAGGGTGTGTTTTGAGCATAGCATGCATTAAACCAATCAGAGTCTCTTCTCCCATTCCCTTTGAGAGTCAGTTGTGTCATAACATGGCATATTTGCTATTTACATGGCAGAGTTTGTTAGTGAAAAAACTGAATGCTAGCGAGAAAACAGTTATACAGACCATCTGCAGCATGAAGATAAAGAACAAGCCTCCTTCATTTGGCCTCTTTACTTTCTCTTTACTTTAATCTTACTTTTTACTTTAGTCCTTTATTTTCATGGAGTAAGGAAACAGTGTTGTACGCACTCCACTGAAGACATTCATTAGCCTTTATATTTAATTTTGTTTGTTAAGTGAAAAGATTTGTTTCAAAACTATTACTAAATTTAGTTCTAATTTTCATCAAAATGAACAATAATAAGTGTAGTCAAAAAGTTTATATTTATATATGTAAAGAGTTATATCCAAACACACGTCCTATTCTTATGCCCCATATGGTGATGCATACGTCTCCAAAACCCGACAGGTGGACAAATCTAAACCTGTTTTTATTAAAACAAATATAAGTATGCATATAATAAGAAAACTACTACTAATAAAATGAATAACATTATACAAATGAAAATTGTCATGAATAAACTGAAAAAAGACCCCAGAACTAAAGAAGGCATGGAGGAAGAGGTTTTTTACATTTATGTAAAAAAAAAAAACTTTTCTAACATTTTAATCCTTTATTTTTTTTATATATTTGTGATATTTAGATATTTAGATATTTGTGTACTGCTGTACATCCTGTGTGTATTAAGCAATGTGTAATCGTTTGGACCTGCACAGGCACATAACTAACGCACTTTGCGCTGGACTTTAGACCAACTTTTAGTTGGTCAATGGCGCGGTCTATTTCAGTTCCTCAAAATAGCAACGTGTCAACAATGCGCCTTAACACACCTCCTTTATAGATGGCACCCCCTTGAATCCACAAAGTGGCGCAAATGGAATCGCTATTTAAACAATGTGGTGCAAAACGTGGAAATTACTGTTGTGCTGATCTAAAATGCCTTGTGCGTTATTACGCCGGGTGTATGATAAGGCCCTTAGTCTGATAGCCATGCTTTTTTTTTGTCGCACATCTATTTACTATATCTATTATCAAAAGTCATCCCAGGCTCTTTCTGAAAATGTACCCCTATATACATTTCTGGAGAACACCAAATACGTTCCAGGATGTACGTTGTTTTTTGCCGTTTTTGTTTTAACAAATCTACCAGAGGCCACTGTGTACGCTTTTTCAGATCTCAAATTTCTCTTACGTAAATCCACCAGAGGCTACTGTCAACTGACTGACCCACCCACCCCCTTCCCTAAACCCAATCGATAGTGTTTTCAAAAGCATCGATTGACTTGCCCACTCTTTTTCCTAAACCTAACCGATCGAGTTTTCAAAAGCAATCCAGAAAAAGAAAAGCCCAAGCGGCAGCCTGATTTTTATCACATTTTCAGATTTGACCACATTGTCACTTAATTGTTATTTACTTGTTTATCTTATTTTTTAGCTTTTGTTTTTTTCTTACCTGCTTTCTGGAATTGTTCTTCGCCGGACTTGAATCTCATCGTCGCAGTCAACTCTGCTCTGCATCTCAAGTCCATTGACATGTGACACATCGAGCCACTGGACAAACTGGTAAAAGCGGAAAAGTCGTCCATACATAGGTAAGCGGTCAGCTGGTAAGCGCGAAAAGGAACCGCCCGTAGCATTCGTTGTAAAGATGAAATGCAGCCATACGTGCCTCTGGCTACATAATTTGCGATCTCCAGAAATGTATATAGGGGTACGTTTTCAGAATGAGCCTGTGTTGCAGCCGTCTCCTTAAAAAAGGATATGTTAATCAACTTTGGCACATTACTTTTTTCCCATATTATGTTACACATAGGTCTTAATTTTTTGCAGTTGCAGCCATTTCAGAGTGTTGCATGCTGGGTGATTTAACATTGCAAGTGAGGCAGAGAGCTCAGAAAAGGTTACGGCTACGCAGAGTCATTAAAGATTCATTTCATTATGCCTCTCCCTTTCTCCGATAATTAACTTCTGTGAGTATTTCACCCACGTAAACGTTGTTGGCTCTGTCACCGCAGCGTTTGAATGTCATTTCCACAGTTAGCTTGAAAGAAATGTTTTATTTATAACACAGAGAGGGTTAACACTAGACTGACACTATCGACTAAACATAGAGAGACTGTAATTATCCATCATTTGTGGCTTGTTTCTGTTATGCCGTTATTTGTGTTTTTCTGTGGCATTAATTCTGTTCTGAATATGTTTTTCTGGGATTATTTTAGGGCCCCTTGGGTCAGCGTATAATTTTATCTTCATTTTATTTGAATAACGTTGTCAGTTTTGTTGTCAATTAGTATTAAATTAAGCAGATGCAGCAAGGAATGGTTGTGATGTTACGTGTTGTGCTTGTTAGTTGCGTCTGTAGGTGCACAATCTTACAGCAAACATCCGTCATGATGTAACATAGAGCAACTGGGATCTGTATTCCTTGCGCTGGCATCTCTCCAACACATCCTATAAATGAGGTAATCGTCCTTGACTATAAAATTTGCATTTTCAAGACTTAATTGCTATCATTACATTTTTTCGTAATTCTATTAATTTAACAGAATGGGGTACTGGGTTTTTATGGTTATAATTTGCATTAAAACAATGCTCTCCAAAAATAGAGCCATTGCTGATATTGGATTGAGAAGGGGCGACAGGGACAGACAGGGCTTCCGGGATTGCAATGAATATTCTGAAGTGTGGTGGCGTACAATGGATGCGCGATACACACACGCACACAAAACATTAAATCCGTCTACTTTGAGGATTTTGGAGCATGCGGCTGTATAAAAGCTTATAAAAGCATGGTGAAAATGGCTCTGGCCTCATCACATTGTGTAAACTAAGTCAAGCTTGTGTCTTAATGGAGGCGGTCGGGATTTAATGCTGCATATATCTCTGTGACGTCAGCGTCACTTTGTTCTTCTGCTCTTAAATAGGCCGAACGAGAGGAACACTTCCATTCATTCCCCAAAATAACATTTTAAAGACCTTTTATAGAGGTTTAGATAAAGAGAGTGAATGAGGAGCTCAATAACCACATAAGTGCATCCTTTCAGGACAAGAAGCATTCTGCTGTGGCCACCATTTCCATGTTGCGTGAGAGTGCAGCTATGCATCAGCAGTGGCAGAGGAGAAATTATAATACAATTTTTATGCAGGAATAAGTCAAACTTTATTTCTCAACTTTATGTTGTTTTTAACATACTATATGTAAAATATATATTATATTATATACAATGTATACAATATATATATATTATTAGTCTTACTGTGAAATTCTATTTCTTTTTCAAAAAAATTCCAAAGGATGTTTAATGGAGAGAAGAGTAACTAATTCATTTTAACTAGTGTGTGTTGATTTGGTAAATTTGGAAAAAAAAATCAAGAGTTGTTTGTTCTCTAGGCAATTAAATTAAAAATCTTTTAAAAATTATTTAAAAAACAAAAACTGCTTTCATTCCATTGCATCAAATTTAACAAGATTTTCTCCAGAAGAAAAATATATAATAGGAAATACAATGAACATTTCTTTGCTCTGGTAAACATAACTTTGAATATATCTGACATATTCACATGAGAATTAATGACTTCATTTTTTAAAATACTATATATAATTACATCTGTAACTATTTAATGTATTAACATATAGAAATACACTGTCGACCCAACTTCTTCCACTTAATCATATCATCATTATCATCAGCAACATTTTTTGCAAAACAACAGTTAAGTTTTACATAGTAAATAATAGAAAAATATGAAAAACGTATTGTAAAAAAAACTTTTTTTTTTTTTACAGCATTAGTTATTGTTTATATATATATATATATATATATATATATATATATATATTAAAGGGATAAAATAGTTCTCCATAAAATGAAAATTGTAAAATAATATATTTTGAAAAATGTTGCACACCAATAGGCATTTTTATGGTGGCCGGGTGAGCTTAACATGTTGCAATTTAAGAAAACACGTGCAATTACAAAAAAATGCCACTGAATTAAAAAAAAAAAAAAGATCTTCATCCGGTTGACAGCACACGTGCTGCAAATTGCCACAACGCATACACATAAAAAAATATGCTGCATTTTCCCACAACACAAACAAATTAATGAAACACTCTGCGTTTTCTCACAAAGCCAACAAATGAATAAATGAGCTGCATTTTCTCACAGCGCAAACAATTTACGAAAACGTGCTGCGTTTTCTCACAACACAAAATCACAAAGGAAAGGTTTCAAGGGGACCCAAAAACGTGATGGGTGCCGCTGTGCCATAACTCTTGCTCAGTGAAGTTGTGATCTTTAAAAGGTGAGTTTTTTTGCTTGTTTATTTTGATATCCCGCATCCCTTGTCTTTAGTATTTATCAGCCTGAATAACCATAACCTAAATAGCCAGGTCGGTCACGTTTTAGGGTCTCCTTGAAACATTTCTGTTGTGTTGTGAGAAAATGCAGTGCATTTTATTAATTGTTTGCGTTGTGTGCAAATGGAGCGCGTTTAAAAAAAAATGTGTTTACGTTCAAACTGATGAAGATCTTTCCTCAATTTGCTGGCATTTTTTGTTTTCTTAAATTGCAGCACGTCAAAGTCTCTTGGTCACCGTACATTTTTGCATTCATTTGTATGTGATTGGTGAGAAAAGTATGACAAATTGTTCATTTTGGGTGAGCTATTCCTTTATTAAAACATAAAACATACAATCTTAATCAACCCAGGCTCATTCTGAAAACGTACCTCCACAGACGTTTCTGGAGACCACGAAATACGTCCGGGCGGCACGTTTTTCTGCAGTTTTTGTTTTCGCGAATCCGCCAGAGGTCGCTGAGTACGCTTTTTGAGATCTCAAATTTCCCTCGCGAGTGCCATTCACGCCTGCCATTCACCAGAGGCTGCTGTCGACTCACTTTTTGACAGACTTTCTGACTGACTGAGCGAACGATTGGCTGACCCACCCTCCCCCTTCCCTAAACCCAACCAATTTTATCGATTGACCCAACCACCCACTTCCCTAAACCCAACCAACACGTTTCAAAAGCAATCCAAAAAAATAAAAGCCCTCATCTGATTTTTTTTTTATTTACCACATTTTACCACATTCTCACCCTGCTATTCACCTGTATGTTTTGGATTTTGGATTCTGTTTTTGTCTTACCTGCTTTCTGGAACAGCTCTTCACCGGACTCCAACCCCCGTCTTCGTGGTCAACTCCTCTCTGCATGTCAAATAAGCCAACGTATGCGGCACGCTAACAGGACAAACTGGTTGCAGCCGGAATGCCGTCCATACGGAGGTAAGCGGTCGGTCATCTGATAAGCGTGAAAAGGAACGGCGTCACACCTCTGCATAGCGTTCGTTAAAAAAAAATGAAATGCAGCCATACATACCTCCGTCTATGTAATTCACTGTCTCCAGAAACGTCCACAGGGCTACGTTTACACAATGAGCCTGTGTTGATTTTAATGTCGTATTACTAAATTTCAAACAGCAAAAAAAACATTTTATGCTAAATAAAGCATCAGGAATAATCAATACATATAATCAAGCTGTTATAACTTATTTTAATGTAAATTCTTTTTAGTAAATTTGTTATGGGGTTCTGTAAATAACATGCAGATAAAAAAAAGTTATATCAACTTTCAAACTCTCACATCAGGAAAAAAGACATTTGTTTCTCTGTAATGGCTGTGGTGTGAATCAACGTCTTTGTGTGGACTTCCTCTAGCGCAGCTCCTTCCAGTAACCTGACAGTCGTGGACACACAGCAGGTTGTCCAGTCAAGAAGTGTTTTAGAGTTGAGTGTGTTGTCCGTGGAGGTAGAGCTGATGTGTCTGTGCATCTTAGTACCTTGAACAGGACCGATGTGCTGCACTGTTGGTGTGTCAGAGAGCATCAGGTCAGCTTTACACGGCTGCTATGTGTGGAGGTGAATACACAATCAGAATTCTAATACACGCTAAGTGAGCTGTCAACTAGCTGCAGTCGGCGCCGTCCATCACAAAGCTCCCAACGGAGCTCTGGTTATGACAGACTCAAGACCCCATCATTTTCAGAGATAAGACGTCATACAGGACGCAGGTTCACTAGACTGTAGCCTGATTCGGGTGTCGTATAACTCAGAATTACTTGACTTTAGAGAAATACCATGTGGTCAGTTCAATACACATTTTACCCAACTTCAACTTCGCGCTAAATTCAGAAAATTATTTAGTTATCAAAAACAATATTTGTTCTCAAACATGCGCTCAAGTAGCCCAATCTCACAAGGATACATAGCTATTTTATGTATTGTTTGAAAAGTGAGTAATTTATATGAATTTTTAAATAATATGAATTTCATACAATTTCAGTCATATGAAAACATACAATTTTTAAAAGAAGATTTTAAAAAGAGGCATGCCTCCAAACCCCACCCTTAATCCAACCCCTCATTTGAGGATGAATCATATTAAAATGAATGGGGTTGTACAAATTATGAATTAGCCACTTAATCAAATAGTTATTAATTGTTGTTAGATTGTGTTGTTTATTTGTGTTATATTTGTTAGTCTGTCTGTCTGTCATTAATATTTGTTTATTTTGTTGTATTTTGAGTTTATTTTATTTTTACTACCAAACATATCCTGGAACTAACATTTCCACTGGAAGCTTTGGAGCATTTAAGAAAATTTATATTTTGCTGTATATGTTAAACATATGGTATTATTGAAATACATTGAACAGCTGAACAAATATTGCTTATTCATTCATTCATTCATTCAATCAACCAAACACCCAACCAAACAACCAACCAACCAACCAACCACCCGACCAACCAACCATCCAACCATCCAACCAACCAACAAACCAACCAACCAACCTACCAACCAACCTATCATCCAACCCACACACCCACCCACCATCCAGCCATCCATCCAACCAATAGCTGAACAAATCTTGCTTATTCATTCATTCATTCATTCATTCATTCAATCAACCAAACACCCAACCAAACAACCAACCACCCGACCAACCAACCACCCGACCAACCAACCATCCAACCATCCAACCAACCAACAAACCAACCAACCAACCAACCTACCAACCAACCTATCATCCAACCCACACACCCACCCACCATCCAGCCATCCATCCAACCAATAGCTGAACAAATCTTGCTTATTCATTCATTCATTCATTCATTCATTTATCTATCAGTCCATCAATGAACTAACCAACCAAACACCAAACCAAACAACCAACCAACCAACCAACCAACCACGACCCAACCAACCCACCGACCAACCAACCCACCAACCAACCAACCAACCATCCATCCATTCAACCAACCATCCAACCAACCAACCAACCATCCATCCATCCATCCATCCATCCATCCATCCATCCATCCATCCATCCATCCATCCATTCAACCAACCATCCATCCATCCAACCAACCAACCAACCAACCAACCAACCAACCAACCGTCCATCCACCCACCCACCCATCTATCCATTCATCCATCCATCCATCCATCCATCCATCCATCCATCCATCCATCCATCCATCCATTCATCCAACAAACCACCCACACACCCACCATCCAGCCATCTTCCATTCAACCATCCATCCATTCATCTTTTCATCCATCCATCCATCCATCCATCCATTCATCCATCCATCCATCCATCCATCCAACACACCCACTCACTCACTCACTCACCATTCATCTGTTCATCCATGCATCCATGCATCCATGCATCCATCCATCCAACCAACCAACCAAATCTTAAGAATTTGGCTCTCATACATACAGATGAGCAACTCATCCTGCCAGTAATCATCATAAGTGAAGATATCTGAGAGAGGACAGTGGCCAAGTCCAGGGATAAAGCGTCTGTACTCAGGAGAGTTTGTTACCATAACTGGCAAATGCAGTTCTGGCTGCAGTGTTTGCGACTATCTCACCATCTGTTGCACATGCCTTGGCTGAGAAATGATTGTGTGTAGTTGGTCTGTTTGACTGAGGAAGGAAGTCCCGAGGCATTCATGCTTTTAGAGGAAGTGCACATGGAGCGTGCAGAGTCTTCGGCTTGGTCAAATGGGCACAAGTCTCTCTCAAGGAGCTGCTGTCTCTAAATGAACCCCAGACATAGACAGTATAAAAGCATTTCTGTCCCAGCGAGGGACAAATGGTAGAGCTAGCAAGTCCTTAGGTGGTTTTCACCTGGGCATTTGCAGACAGATATCAGGTAGTAGTGTAGAGTATTTTCAAAATTATTATCGTTATATAATGAAAATATAACTGAAATGTGCACTTGCCAAACCCCCTAGATACTAAATGTACTGTTAAATTATAAATTTATATTTCAATAAATCCATAAAATATTTTCATATTCACAGTTGAATTTTATTGTCACATCACATGTAAATAAACAGTTTTTCTATTCTTATTTTGAAATATAAAATATGAATTTAAAATAAAATAAAACTTTATTATTGATTTTGACTAATTATAAAACTTGTCAAAAAATAAATAAATAAAATTATATTTAATTTAAAAAATGAAAACAAATTTTCTGCTTTTGTAAATTATTATTTTACTAAACTGGAATAAGTTATTTGATCATATATAATTATCAAACAAATATTAGATATACATACTAACTAATATAATCATCATCATTTTACTCCATAAAGAACAATATTCATGTCCAATATATAACTAAAAAAATGTTCTAGGTGCCAATAGCCTAGTGGTTAGTGCGTTGACACATAGCACCCAGGTGTTCACGGCAACCTGAGTTCGATTCCCGGCTTGAGGTCCTTTGCCGATCCTTCCCCTATCTCTGCTCCCCACACTTTCCTGTCTGTAAATCTCCACTGTCCTCTCAATAAAGGTGAAAATGCCTATAAAATATTTATAAAAAAATTTTTACATTAAAAAATATCACATATTTAAGTTTTGATCTGGTGTTCACAAAAAAAAATTAAAAATCTAATTATATGAATTTAAATAACGAGCAGATAACACACACTTTGTTTTCCCAAATGCACGTTCAGCTTGAAGCACATGCAGAGATTGCATTACAAAAAACTACTTTTTTATTGTGAAACCAAACCACTTGAGAGATTGTAAAACAAATTGCTACCCTTCCCTCTGAAACACACAAACTGTGTAGAGATACTGCTCAAATAAATAAAGTCAGCACTTAAACAACAAAATGTAACTCCAAGTGTTTCCTCTTTATTTTTTTCAGCAGTATACGTTATTTAAACTGCAGACTTTACATTTAATTGCAGTATTTATAAAAGCTGTCGCGGTTATCATTTAACTTTACTTAAGGCATAATTCACCCAAAACTAAAAATTATGCAACCCCTGCTCACTGTACCCATATATACATTTCTGGAGAGAGCAAAATACATCCCAGGAGTTACTTTTACTCCATCAGAGGCTGCTGTGTATGCTTTTTCAAATCTCAATTATCTTTCGCGAGTGCCATTCACGCATGCTGTTCTCGCGTAAATCCACCAGAGGCTGCTTTTGACTGACTGACTTACTGACTGACCAACTTACCAATAACCCCATCCTCCACCTTCCCTTAACCCAACCAATAGTGTTTTAAAAAGCACCAATTGACCCTCCCACTCTCTTCCTTAAACCCTACTGATTGTGTTCCAAAAAGCAATCCAGAAAAAGGAAAGTCTTCGCCTGATTTTTACCACATATTTAGATTTTACCACATTCTCATCCTTTTATTTACTTGTTTATTTTATTTTTTAGCTTTTGTTTTTTTCTTACCTGCTCTCTGGAACTGTTCTTCACCGAAATCAAACCTTGTTGTCGTGTTCAACTGTGCTTTGCGTCTCAAGTCCACTGACGTACATGTCGAGCTACAGCGGAAAAGCCATCCATATGGAGATAAGCGGTCAGCTGGTAAGTGCAAAAAGGAATGGCGTCATACCTCCTTGTAGCATTAGTTTTAAAGATGAAATGCAGCCAAACGTACTTCAGGCTACATAATTCACGATCTCCAGAAATATATATAGGGCTACGTTTTTAGAATGAGCCTATGTTGAAATTGTCATCATTTATTCACCCTTGTTCCAGACTCTTTTGACTCTGTTTTTTTTTAACGCTGAAGAAGATATTTTGAAGAAAGCTTTAAACCTGTAACCACTGACTTCCATAGTATTTGTTTTCCCTACTATGGAAGTCAATCATGAAAATATCTATTACTAAAGTAGTGTTCAACAAAATAAAGAAATCTTAAAGGTTTGGATCCACTTAAGAGAGAGTAAATGATAATCTTTGGGAGAATTATCTATTTAACCGTGCAGCTCAATATTTTACTAATTGTTAGTTTATTCTTACCAACTCTCTGCAGTTCCCTCACAAACCATTAGAGTTCACAGACCCTTAATTAGGAAATGAGCACTCCAGTAGTGTTAAAGGAAGAGTACACAAAGACTAACGAGATACAATTTTGGTAATAAGCAAGAAAACGTTTTGTTTATTTATTCATTTGTTCTGAAAGACAAAACTGACCCCAGTGCCTCTTCTGGCAAGCCTCAGAACTCAAATTTGCATCATGAATTGGATTCAGACCCATTTTGAAAGACAAAGGCTTGCACAATCAAGCCAGTGTTACATAGAAGCATTTGCATTTGTTTACTTAGAGTATGACCTGGGTGCTTAATGTCTCTGTGGTGTCAGCTCTGATTATGAAATTAGTTGTAATGTAATCTTCTTTTGTCTATGCATGTCTGGTAACATTTTATAATAACTACACACTATGAAACATTTATTAAGCATTAGCAAATAATGAATTCATTATCTGTTAAGCATTAACTCTACATTAATAAATGTTAGTAAGCAGTTTATAAATGCAGCTACAAATGCTCTATTCGTTTTTTAAATATTTATTTTTGGCCTTTATTAAGTGGATAGGATGGTATTTCAGACAGCAAGTGAAGTTGGAGAGTAGGTAGGGACAGGAAATGTCCTCAAGCCGGGATTCAAACTAAGGACACCCCGATGTGCAACTGCACCATATGTTAGCGCGTTAACTACTAGGCTATTGCGCTAACACAAAAGCTGTGTTCTTGACTTAGAACCACATTTATAATGTGTGTAATAATTGTTTTTTTCATACTTTCTTAATGATTTATTTTTCATTAGTAGATTAAGTATTGCATTATTTACAAACCAATTATTTAAGCATAGTTAGTTGTTTGTACTATGTACTTATGCACTTATACACTCAACAGCATAGTATATGTATGTAGTGTTGTCCCAAATGACACACTAATGTTTTTTTTACTAAGCGGAAATTCAAACCGTTTCCCTGATGACGTTTGACGGTTGCCAAATCAGTGAAATAAATGACAAAACTATCAAATAATACCTGCCATGAGTATAACCGCATTCACCATTAGGAGGTGCTATAATCACTGTCTTTGGAGAATTTTGCTTTCACAATCCAAAATAAATAAAGTTATCCAACATGTGTGCTCGATAGCTCCGCCCCTTCCGCTACAGGAGCAAAACTGCGGTCGTTGAGTGCGTGAAGTGTCCATCATTACACACTTCATTTTACCGGCTGAATGAGTGCATCATCCAGGTAATTAAAGTTCACTTATTATTTTTATAGTTTTCAGTGTGAATGCACTACTTACACTATTTATACTAGAAAATGGCGTAGAATAGTGCATGAGTATGCGATTTGGGACGCAGCTCGTATCATGCACCACCCTCCATTTTTTCCTCATTTCACGACCATTTCAATTGACCCTTCGCAGGTAGATTGACTGACAGGCAATGCAGCCAATCATAACATCAATAATCTGTGCCCCCATCATTGTGCGCCACTTTCTCCGTAAAGCTGAACAGTCAAACTAACCAGACATAGTAGAGTTGCAATGGTGATTAACATGAAAAATTGTTAGACAGCATGTACCAAGAAAGGCAGGGCATATATTTGATCTTTTCCTGAAACCTTGATAAGTAAATTAAATGGATAGGTTTATGTGAACGCCAGCCTCACCAACTAATATTTTCTGGTATTGGACCAGGACAGCTAGCAAAACTTTAGTACTTGGATATTTGACGTGATAATAACCGTTGAACTACTGTATCTGAGGACAGATGAGGTGAACTAACTGCTAACTAAATCTTGGAGAACCAGATAAACAATGAATTGATCTTAGAATTAATTAATTAATTCCCCGCTTTTCTGGGGACGAGTCACGTGGCCAGCAGTCCTACGAGAGAACCCCAAACGTGCCTCTCCCCAGACACTTCCTCCAGCTCCTCCTGGGGGATCCCGAGGCGTTTCCAGGCCAGCCGAGAGACATAGTCCCTCCAGCGTGTCCTGGGTCTTCCTCGAGACCTCCTCCCGGTGGGACATGCCTGGAACACCTCCTTTGGTAGGCATCTAGAAGGCATCCGAAACAGATGCCCGAGCTACCTCAGCTGACTTCTCTCGATGTGGAGGAGCAGCGGCTCTACTCCAAGCTCCTCCCAGGTGTCAGAGCTCTTCACCCTATTTAGTGGGCCCAGCCACCCTTCGAAGGAAACCCATTTCGGCCGCTTGTATCCGAGATCTTGTCCTTTCGGTCATGACCCAAAGCTAATGACCATAGGTGAGAGTAGGAACGTAGATTGACTGGTAAATCGAAAGCTTTACCTTTAGGCTCAGCTCCTTCTTTACCACAACAGACCGGTACATCGACTGCATTACTGCACCAATCCGCCTGTCAATCTCACGTTCCATCCTTCCCTCTCTCGTGAAAAAAACTCCTAGATACTTAAACTCCTCCACCTGAGGTAAGGACTTTCCTACAGCCTGGAGATGGCAAACCACCTTTTTCCAGTGGAGCACCATGGCCTCAGACTTGGAGGTGCTGATTCTCATCCCAGCCACGTCGTGTTTATGAACTATGTTTTGCTAAATCAATTTGTAACATTTTAATTGTATCCAAATAATCTAAACTTCCCAACAATATACTTGTGAGATATAGCTGCAGTCTTTATTTTGTTTTCATTTATGCTCACATCCCGAATATTTCCCTTGTATGCATATAATACAGACCTGTATGTATGCTTTTGTCTGAAATCAGTATGTAATTTGTACAGAGATGATTCACTACTTCCCATGGATCAGCCATGGGAAATAGTGAATAATTTCTGTACAAATTACATTACACTGAATGCTTGTTGGACATTTAGAAGGAGACGGGGCTTTGCGAAGGGTCAATTGGATGTACATCATGATATGGGAAAAAAGGACAATCTTAACTTCCATTTCATGCCTAAAATGAGAACAAGCTTCATTGCAGACAATCAGCCATAACCAGACTGACAAGATATTCACAGATCTGAAGTTAAAGCCTCAAGTTCCAGCGCTCAGATCGGCCTCAGTGAGAATGCCCAATGCTTTGAGCGCATTTCATTGGATATCACGAACTCTCGGATGCTCTGGAAATGTTCCCTCAGTGCAGCATCTCAAACGCATGGGGTTCTCCTCCCCCAGAGGGGCGTCTGCCTGGTGCTGTGGCATCTTTCAGCCTGAGTGACCATACAGACTGATCAAAGTGGCATAATTGGCTAATTCATAGTCCAGCGGGGTGGAAATGACCCCTGAGTCCTAGAGGCTTTCCAGACACATTAGCACACACAAACAGCCACACACCCTGTGTCTGAACATTCATTCCAACCGCTCCAGGTTGCGTTAGCACACACACATGTGCAGTGTTCCCACAGGTGCAGCAGTATAGTGGCAGGTTTCAGTGAGCGATAATGTGTTCAGGGACTGCGTGTTAACACGTTATTTGCATTAGGGCAGTGTGGGTCCCCAGCTGGGCGCAGTAAGAGAGTTTTACCTGTGCGTCTGGCATAATCCCAGATTTACCCTGGCAGGTGAAACTGGTTAATGCACGCATATGAATGTGCTGTGCATGTCTTTGTGTGCACTGCTCAGGTGGTGGATAACTGAGTCCAGTTTTTTTACTCTCCTTATTCACTGAGACAAACTTGTTCATTCACTTTTTAACAGTCCAAGAGTACAATGCAGTTTCATCATATTGTACAGAATATTTTGTACAAAGTGATTCGTTGACATCATAAAGAAACAAAAATCTACTTCAAATAATTTTAAATTACAGGTTCATTAATGTGTACTGTAGAGTAGACCAACACAATCTCAACACAATCTCGTAACTTTTTGATTTAGTGGCTAATTTGTATGAATTCGTACGATCTAATTCTTACAATTTAGTATGATTTGCTCATCACCCAATGACGGTTGGGTTTAGGGGTGGGGATTTTAAAACCTCCTTGTTATAATCGTACAGTTTTGTATGACTGAACTCATACGAATTAGCCACTAAACTGACAAAGCGTAAAATACTTACGTTTTTTCGTTAGGTCAGGCTCAGTAGACCTCTGGACATTTTTCCACCAGAAAAAAAAAATCTAAATAAAAATAGGCCAAATCAATCAGGCCAATCAAAAATAATAATAGTTTCATAAAGGAGCTAATAATATTGACTTTAAATTGCTTTAATTTTTTTTGAAAGCTGCTTTTATACCAGCCAAATAAAATGCAAAAGCAATACATAAGCAATAAATATAAATGTTTGCAGAAGAACAAAAATAATGAGAAATGTTGTGAAAATGTCCTTACTCTTTTACATGTGACTTGGACAATATTTAAAAACAAGAATACAAATTTCACAGTAGGGCTAATAATTTGGCCAGATGGATTACAAATTTACTACATTTATTTGATTTGAAAAAGTATACACAGTTGAAATAATAATTATTAATCCCCCTTTGAATTTTTTTTCTTTTTTAAATATTTCCCAAATGATGTTTAACAGAGCATGGAAATTTTCACAGTATGTCTGATAATATTTTTTTCTTCTGGAGAAAGTCTTATTTGTTTTATTTCGACAAGAATAAAAGCAGTTTTAAATTTTTCAAAAATCTTTTTAAGGTCAAAATTATTAGCCCCTTTAAGATATATATTTTTGATAGTCTACAGAACAAACCATTGTTATACAATAACTTGCTTAATTACCCTTACCTGCCTAGTTACCCTAATTAACCTAGTTAAGCCTATAAATGTCACTTTAAGCTGTATAGAAGTGTCTTGAAAAATATCTAGTAAAATATTATTTAATGTCATCATGGCAAAGATAAAATAAATCAGTTATTAGAAATGAGTTATTAAAACTATTACTTTTAGAAATGTGTTAAAAAAAATCTTCTCTCCGTTAAACAAAAATTGAGGAAAAAAAAAAAACAAGGGGGCTAATAATTCAGGGGGGCTAATAATTCCGACTTCCTATATGGATGCTACGGTGGCTGGGAGAGCTTAATGTGCTGCAATTTAAGAAGACATATGCAATTACAAAAAATGCCAGCAAATTAAGAAAAGATTCATTTGACAGCACACTTGCTGCAAATCCTTACAACGTATACACATAAAAACAAATGCACAGCATTTTCTCAAAGTGCAAACAATTTAGGAAAATGTGCTGCATTTTCTCACAAAACAAAAAGAACGGAACACAATGCAAATGTTTCAAGGGTACTCAAAAACGTGACGGATGCCGCTGTGCCATGACTACTACTCAGTGATGTTGCAGGGGTTCTCTGAAAGGTGAGTTTTTTGTTTGTTTATTTTAATATCCTGATTCCCTTGTCCTAGTATTTGTTAGCCTGAATAACCATAATCTAAATAGTCTGTTTTAGGGCCCTTTAAATCATTTCCGTTGTGTTGTGAGAAAATGCAGTGCGTTTTCGTAAAAAGTTTGCGTTGTGTGAAAATGCAGCGCGCTTTTTAAAAACGTCTTTGCGTTGTAACGATTTGCAGCATTTGCACTGTCAAACTGATGGTCTTTTCTTATTTTGCAGGCGATAATTGCACGTGTTTTCCTAAATTACAGCATGTTAAGCTCTCTCGGCCACCGTAGTACGCCCTTTTAGCTGCAAACCAGTTTTGGGAAACACCCATACACACCTATTCACACACACTTCTATACTACAGACAATTTAGCTTACCCAATTCACCTATAGCGCATGTCTTTGGACTGTGGGGGAAACCGGAGCGCCTGGACGAAACCCATGCAAACACAGGGAGAACATGAAAACTCCACCTAGTAATGCCAACTGGTCCAACCAAGACTCGAACAGCAACCTTCTTTGCTGTGAGGTGACAGTTCTATTCACTGAGCCACTGTGCCTCCCTACATATATATATATATATATATATATATATATATATATATATATATATATATATATACATAAACATATTTATTTATTTTTTTGCCATTGTAATAACTGTCTAAAAGTCTAAAAGAAAATCTAAAATCATGTTTTAAATTCCCTTCTACTGTTAAACATATTTCAAATGCATTTTGATAGTCTGTTGCATTAATACATGAAGCAAAACATAGATTAAAAAAAAATGTGCTTTTCATTATACGACAAAAAATATTCAATAAAATATATGATACATTGCTCAAACCATAATATATGTCTTGGGGAGTATCTTTGTGTATATAGACAGGCGTTTTGTGTTGTTGTCTGCGCGGTTAACTTGTGGTTCTCCAGAGATATCATGTTAATCCTGTGTGTCCCACATTTGCAGTATTCGCTACTACAAATGACGACAAAAATTAATACACATACACAAACCCAAAGCCAAACCTCAGCCAGTGTTTATAAATGCCAATATTAGCTATCATCCTCAAGTTTGTTGTCATTTTGTGACAGTAATACGTGTTGCGTGTTATTTATGGAAGCTCTCCACTTTGGCATAAACGCATGCGACTATCATCCCTACAGTAATGCACTTAAAAATGAGTAATGCGCAGATTACCACACAACACACACACACGCGCGTTCGAATAAGCCAAGTGGCAAAACAGATGAATCATATCTTCAGTACTTGCTAAAATTCATCAAATATTCTTGAAACTAGTTCCATGCATTACATGTTTAAATGTATGACCTCCACTAGGAAGTTGTCTTCAAAGGTGTCCTATCACAGTGCGTCTCTGTGTTTATGAATTCATTATTTTCTGTTGTAAATAATTTGAAGCATGTCTAATTATACAGTTTTGGTCAAAAAAAGACACTAACTCAGTTGTCTATATTCATCTGTTGTCCAATTAAAAAAAGGTAGAGTAAAAAATAGGAATTATGTAGACTTCCTCTCTGTGTGCGTGAGTGTGTGTATATGTGCGTATGTGTGTGTGTGTGTGGGCCCTGCATTGCCCTCAGCCACTCAGTAAGGACTCCCGATAAGGAGAATTAGTCAAAACTTGGGAGCTGCCAGTGTGTGCCAATTAAACTTTAATCTGGGGCTGAAACAGGCACAAATAAATTAAAGCCTTGTGTGAGGCAATGTGCTCTCCCCTGATAATACCGGATTGAAGCTTCTGCCGACTGCTCCGTGCTTAGCGCTGTCACCATCTTCAATATGGCAAAGAATAAAAAAACATAGCAAGCTAGTGTGAGAAAAGAGCAAAGCTACTTGTAAAGTTAGACACTAACCCCAGTCCTGCACCTGCAGCATATTTGGCCATGTGTTTTGCTGGCTGTTGACCTGTGCATGCTGTAGGCTAGCTTTACCGCACTGTGAATGCTGGACCTCATTTTACAATGTTAATCGCCTCGGAGTTTTACAGTTGTTTTCATTGCACAGTGAAATACATTTTGAATATGACAATGAAAATTAGAACAATATTAAATCAGAATCAGAAAGAGCTTTATTTGTGTTTTTGTGGTTTTCAGGGGCTCAGTGTACATCTATACATAAATATATCAACACAGGAGCACATTTAAACAATAATTATTATACTATATATATATATATATATATATATATATATATATATATATATATATATATATATATATATATATATATATATATATAGTTGAAGTCAGAATTATTAGCCCCCCTGTCTCTTTTTTTCCCCCAATTTCTGTTTAATGGAGAGATTTTTCTAAACATAATAGTTTTAATTAATTATTTCTGGTAACTAATTTATCTAGTTACTAATTTTATTTTATCTTTGCCATGATGACAGTAAATAATATTTGACTAGATATTTTTCAAGACACTTCTATACAGCTTAAACTGACATTTAAAGGCTTAAATAGGTAAATTAGGTTAACTAGGCAGGTTAAGGTAATTAGGCAAAAAATATAGCTTATAGGGGCTAATAATTTTGACCTTAAAATGGATTTAAAAAAACTCAAAAGCTGCCTTTATTCTAGCCGAACTAAAACAAATAAGACTTTCTCCAGAAGAAAAAATATTATCAGACACACTGTGAAAATTTCCTTGCTCTGTTAAACATCATTTGGGAAATTTATGAAAAAGAAAAAGAGAAAAATAAATTCAAAGGGGGGCTAATAATTCTGACTTCAACTTTTTTAACTGTGCAAATACAAATATTTATATTGTATAAATCAAGAATAAAACTAATAACAACCTCTCCTATGTTAAGAGTTTATATATTTTACATTGAAAGTCATTTGTGCCTCAGTTAAATCAACACAACAATGATATTTGTACTGTAACAGCAGAAATAGCAATATATAATATATAAATCTGTTTACACCATGCAGATATACCTTGATGATATCAGTCAAAAAAATCAAGACATATGTTTATAATATGTAATAACACACTTTAATGTAATAAACTGTTGTTTTAAAGTTTGGAGGTCGGGAATTAAAAAAAAAAATGTTTTTAAAATAAGTTGGAAAAAAATAAGACAATACAGTCCAAAATGTAACTGTTAAAATGATTAACTGTCTCTATCTGATGGTTTTTAAGCACATTTTAATTCTGTAATGTTCTGGAATATTAATTCTTTATAGTTTGTAAAAATAATAATAATGATAATAATAATATTAATAATAATGATAATAATAATGCTTTTTTCATGGTATTACAGACCCTAAACATTTGAATGATAATTTATGGTAGTGTATCATTTGTTTATTTATTTTATTTAGCATGAGATATTGAAAACAGTTTGTAGCACATGACGCACTGTAAATGATAAAGTATTTCCACCCTGACATTCGTTGTTGGATTAAAACAAACAAACAAACAAAAAATCTCGTTAGAAGATGTTTTTTACAATTATTATTTCAAGGCGCAAGTTCACTTCTGCATGTTGGAACCATGAAGTAAACAATACCATAAAATATCATTCTCATTGCAGACAGTGCAAGCGAGGTCAATTTCAGAATTGAAATCAGAGGCCACAAGTCTTCCGGGGAAGCGTTTTGTGGCGATACGGCCTGCTGAGATTGAAACATTTTCCATTAATATTTTTAAACAAATTAATTTTCTTATCTCCCGCTGCCTGCATGACCTGTGGTCTGGTGTTTAATTTCAAAGTAATTTACCTCCAATATGAGAATACCATTTCTATATGATATTAATGTCATGGTGCGTACTGATGAGCGTAAGGCGTCATTTCAGAAGGGAGGTTGTGCACTTGTCTGGCAGCCCCAAAAGTGCAACAACTACCACGACTATTATTACTACTACTAATAAAAATAATACGTAGCATAATTAGATACATACTGTAATCACACTTTGAGATATATTGCAGCTCAGCAAGATTGTACAGTACAATTATCAATGCGCATGTGTGTAAAATAATAGAATTAATTCTACGTCTGTGCCGCCAAGCCCCAGGCCGTGACACTTCATGAATAAAACACATATCCCGGAAAAAAAGCTAGCGATGCCTGTTTGTCTTTGGCCACTATCAAAGTGAACATGCAATATTGTGATAATCTATAGTTGATGAATTCAGGGCCGACTTGCCTTAGCTAAGTTCAGCTAATTTTCAGACATGGGTTGCCTCCGTAATTGAGTTTCCAATAACATTATGATTATTCCAACCCACATGATAATTGAATTCGAGCTTTGCGTTTTTCACTCTGTACTATTGCAATATCGTAGATGGGTTTCATGAAGGCGCCAAAATCTCCATGCAAATGTATTGTAATCACACATCCCGGGCTGCTTAACTTGATTTCTTATGTTATTGCACGCATTTAGCTCATAACAAATGATGTGCAGCTCTATGGTTATGAGAATGAAGTAAATTATTTTAACTTCTTATTTTTGAGAGAAATTCAGACACAGTCAAGCCAGGCTTCAGCAAACTTTAAATGAATATTTCCCAGCGTTCTTCTCCGAGACCTTATATCGTAGAGATGATGAAATGTAAAGAGTACATTAAGCTGTTTTAAATGAATCGTATTGATAACGGTTTGCGCTTTCTCTGTGCCCTTCAATCTTTTTCTTCTCTGCGTGTATCTGCGTGTTGTAGTTTGTTCGTGTCTCTGAGATGTTCTCTAATTTAGTGTGCTGGCCTCAATCCTCATCTGTTGCATTATGCAATGCACACAGAATGCGTTGCTGTGAATGCCAATATAATTTTCATCTGAGCACCAGACCCCCGACTGAGAGAAAGAGAAAGCACATGCTACACAATATACAGGATTCTGGGATTCCGTGGCTCCCTTCCCGATTGGGATTCTTCACCATCTCCTCTCTGCGATTGGTTGTTTGAATTTTTCAAGCCGCCGAAGAACAAAGCTACCCAAGAACAGGCAGTCAGGCCCCAAACGGAGCAGATTGCCTTGCTCTGGAAGCAGGCAGAATATTTGAATGAGAAGTGAAGCTTTTGTCTGTCGCGGGTCGCTGGGAGCTGAGTGCATGGAGAAAGAAAGACAGACAGATATGCTTGTGGGGTTTTGGGTAGACACGCATTCTGCAGTCAAAATTTTTGTATTGACTCCCTTGCTGGATGTGACTTTAAAGGCAGCGACTGAAAAAAGGACCACATGCATGGTCATGTTAACACATACTCATGCTGTTATGACTGATTATGCTGCTATATAAGTCCTGCTATCATATATGCTGTGATAACTGCAGTAATTCCTTTGTATATACCCTCGCAATAAGCCCAAGGGTATTGTGTTTTCATTCTATGTGTACGTGTACTGTATATTTTTCATATTGCAATTATTGTGATAAACAATTTCCATGATGCTACCAATAGGTCGTCGTATACCAAATTCTGGACATAAGAATCTCCCTAGATTAACATTTTAATAAGCTCATTAAAGGATAATGGTTTTTCTCAACCAGAACTGAATGTGACCCTGGTTCACAAAACCAGTCATGAGTGTCGTTTCTTTGAAATTGAGATTTTTTAAATTAATTTTTTTACAAAATCTAAACATTTTTGAACCTTGTATTTATATATGCTTTGTTTATGTATGTAGCACATTTTATACACAATGGTAATTCAAAGTGCTTTACATAAACAAGAATAAAAGAAACAAGAAAATAAAAATGATTCAAAGAAATAAAAAATGTGTTAAAACAGGTTATAAAAGAATAAAAAAATAAAAAATAAAAAAACATAGTAGTGTGATCTATCAGACTTAGCACAGTGCTTATTCGGTAAAGGCCCAGCTAAACAGATGTGTTTTCATTCTTGATTTGAATGTGCCTAATGTCGGAGCACATCTGATCATTTCTGGAAGTTGATTCCAGCAGCGGAGGGTTTAGTAGCTGAAGGCTGATTCACCCTGCTTTGAATGAACTCTTGGAATTTTAAATTTACTTGATCCTAATCATCTGTGGGATGTGTTAGGTTTGTATTGAGTGAACATATCTGTCCATTTAGTGATTTACAGACAAGTAGTAATACTTTAAAATTTATTCTGAATGTAACTGGGAGCAAGTGCAAAGACCTAAGGAGACAGGTATGATGCGTTCGGATTTTCTGGTTCTGGTCAGAATCCTGGCAGCTAGTTGTATTAAGATACAACTATTGAATCAAAAGAATGAGAAAGTCATCTTTAAAGTTCTTAGCAATGCACATAACTAATTAAAAAAATATTTTTATGGTTGGAAATTTACAAAGTGTCTTGATGAAATATGATCTTTGGTTAACATACTAAGGAAATTTGGCATAACCTCTAAGAACTGCTAACTTTTGGCACTACTGTATATATCTGCAGCACTGGAACATTGTAGTCAATACATTCTTTTATGTAAATAGAGCTGTTTTTTTAATTTGTGATTTTGCTTCTACTGTGATTGGCTAATTCTTAAAAAAAACTTCCTTCAAAAACAATACCACAACAAATTCTGAAACAATTTCACAATATTTACTTGTAAATAACAATGAAATTTAGAGGAAACAACAAAGGGAAAAAATCTATACACACACACACACACACACACACACACACACACACACACACACACACACACACACACACAATACAATTGTTCTTGTCTTTTACAAATCAGAACAAAATAATAATACAAATATAAAGAAGTACTTGATTGTTTTTATTTGTTTAATTTTCTATGACAATAAGAACACTATCATGTATAAGATACTATTTGTTGTATAGTAATTGATGGTCTTATATATATATATTGCAGCTGTGTTAGAGTAGGAGAAAGAAAGGTTGCCACAACTTTCAACAAAACATGACATAGGAATGAGAACTCAGCCTCATTTGCATACGCTGACATTTTGAAGAAAATATTTCAACGTTGGTGGAGATGTGTAATGAAATCCTGCCAGCAGCCCGTTATGGAATAATATTACCATAAAGGTAACCTATCCATATTCTCCACTCTCGTTTTGTCCTCTCCTGCCATGTTCACTCTACTCTAGGATTATTTTTCTTCCGTTTCATCTGATTTGTCTTGCCCGTGCTGAGCTAGGCTTCTCTATCTGACTCTTTGCAGGCTAATTGTGCGCCGCGGTGGAGAATTTGTTAGTGGTGACACCTTGCAACCCAGTGGGAATGCATCTCATTATCGGCCAACGTCCAAGAACATCAGACATTATTAGCTGTCATTAATCTGCAATATATATGGAGGCAGAACGGGGAAAAAAGAGGAGGGGGGCGGGGCATGAAGGGCATCACAGGACACAAAAGAAGAGGAAGTACTGAGGGTCAGGAAGGTAGAATTCTTTGAGGTGAAAGGTTAATGTCTGTAACACTTCTAAGAAGATGACAATGGAAACACAATAGTATATAGTATATTTAGACAATGGGTACACTGGCCACATACATTTTGCATGATTAAGAAAGAATGTTTTAAAAATGTGTTCATTTAACCATGTCCCCTGACCTGTAAAGAAATTCTGTTATTCTCCCTACATTCTAATTTTAAATGCAAAGCAAGCATTTGCAAGTTGTTTGCAATTTAGCACTCACCACCACACTGGAAGAAATGTGGACTTTAGGCCAATGGTAGACTTATTTGCATTGCTATAAAAATAAAGCAAAACATTTTTATCCTTTTTATGTCTATTCTTTGTTTGCCCATCAGTCATATATTTTATAATATTACACATTGATCAGCAAATTCTGTTGCAAACATTTTTATTAATGGTCCTAATTAAAGCATTGAAAATTTCTTTGACCACAAAATTATAATTACATTAAAATGTTTGTGCAATATGTATGTCCAATGTATGGAGTATTTGTGGTAAAATAATAAATACACACTATGAATTATCTGTTAAGCATTAGCAAATAGTGAATTTATTATTTGTTAAGCATTAACTCTATATTAACAGATGTTAGTAAGCAGTTTATAACTGCAGATACAAATGCTTTATTCTTGCCTTGTAAGTACATTTATAATGTGCTTAATGTTTGTTCTTTCAGACTTTGTTACTGATTATTTTTTCAAAAGTAGTTGGAGGTTTTTAAGATAATTCAGAATGAGTTAGTAAATGATTAATAAACTGTTCAAATCAACATTTTTATATTGTTATTCATGCATATACTGATAGTTAATTTGAATGCTAATAAATGCTTTATTAACTCAACTTCATCCAGTTTTGTGACCTAAAGTGAGGACTATTTATGCTTTATAAATCCCTAATAAATGACAAATAAAGGCTCAGTATCAAACGAACAATACAATGCAATCTTATCTAAAAAGTAAAATTACTGTAAAGTTTAAACATTGCCATATAACAGGAGTGTTAAAATATAACATAAAAATGGAGAAAACAACAAACAAATTTAAGAATATGTTATGATACAACTAAATGTTGTTCAGCAATGATTAAACTGCATAGTAATTTTATTTTAGTTAAGATTGCTAAGATATGTTTTTCATTTGAGACAGTTTCATTAGGCATCTTTAAATAAATAAAAATGAATAACGTCGTTTATTTTCTTTTTTTCCCCCGTTTAGAATTTAACTGAGCCTTTAATTGTCATTAATACGGGATTTATAAAGCATACATAGTCCTCGCTTTAGATTAGGTCACAAAACTGGATGGTTAAGTTAATAAAGCATTTATTAACATACAAATTAACTATTAATATATTCCTGAATGATAAGATATATAAATGTTCATTTCAATAGTTTATTAATCATTTACTTGCGCATTCTGAATAATCTTCAAAAACCAACAACTTCTGTCAAATAATTGGTTTGTTACTGATGCAATACTTAATTTAGTAATGAAATAATAATAGTTAACTAAGTAAGAAAATAAAATCAAGCAAGTAAAGTCAAGAATAGAGCATTTGTCCAGAACCATTTGCTTACTAACCTCTGGTAACATAGAGTTAATGCTTAATGATAATGAAATACTATTCGCTAATGCTTAATAAATGACTATAGTGTGTAGTTACAAAAGTGTTACCGGATTTGTTTTGTTGTGTTTATTTATTTATTTTTTTTTATCTTTTTGCATTTTAATATACTTACATAATAAAAAATTGTAATTGGTAAAAGATACATGTACTAATATATATATATATATATATATATATATATATATATATATATATATATATATATATATATATATATATATATATATATATATATATATATATATATATATGCATATTGTTTGATCTTTTTGTCTCAGAATCCAGTTGAAATAAATAGTCTCTGACAAGCTTAAAGTAGATTTGGTAAACGTGCAAGCGTGGCATGTTTGCTCACGTCGTGGACCTCTCATATTTAGTTCTACCAACAGTGTATTTAATTTGATTCAGCATCTTTTGGCTGTTTTTCCTGTACAGCCACGCCTGAAGACGGGTATATGCAAACGTGATGGGATTACAGCTTCTAAGCAGATTTCCATGGAGGAAGGGTTCAACATGGCCCACTTGCCTTGGCAAATAAAATACAGGCCGCTAAAACACAGAAGAACTTCTCCTCAGCCCCCCCTCACAGTCTTTCTCTCTCACACATTTGCTTTCATTAGAATAGTTTAGGTGAAAAGAAGCGTCCGTCTCCTGTGGATTTTCTCTGCTCTTTGAGCCAGGCCTGCTCTCTAGCCCTAATGACTCAAAGATCCCCTATAAAATGTCTACAGCGCAGCTCCCTGCAAATTGAGTTTCCTCTTTGAGCCAATTGAGTGTGGTTTATGTAAGCTGCGGGGAGCGCCTTTGAACCCTGCTTCCAACGCCGCCAGCTTGGGGTCACAGGAAAAGATGGAGGCCACTGTCGCAGACGTCCAAATTCATGCCACATTGAGGAAAACGACTCCTCGGAGGAATGAAAAAAAAGCATGCGGATTCCCATTCAGAGTTTAAGGAGCATGGAGCAGGTGTTTGCTTCCTTTATTGGTAGTAAATGAGTTTGTAAATGAGTTTTCATGACATTAAACTCTCAAATGTTTAGATTATGCCAACTTTAAAGCCTTGGTTAGACAATCTTTTTGTCTTTTGGCTTGCTCTCTTAGAAACTAGTGAATCTTTATGGGACTCTGTTCACGTTTCACAATGCCTTTACTGGACGTTTGATAAGCCCTTAAAAATAGTTTGGCTGTTAAAATGTGCGTAAAATACTAAACAGCACATTGCATTCATTGGTATGCTTCAATTGTGTATGCATTTCATTAATGCATTACATCTGGTGCATCTCAAGGCAGTGACTTCACTTGATGCATTATCGAGTCACAATTGAGTCACAAACAAATTGTTCAAAATTCTTTAAGGAGTAATTTTGCAAAAGATGCAATAAAATGTAACCGTTGACTTGATTTTTTAATTTTATTTTTCATTTTTTTGTCCACAGAGTCACAATGTGCAAAGTGCAAATTACCTGGAGCACCATTCATAGTCACATATGAACTTTTCAGTCAATAATTAAATATAAAAACACAAAACGGAAATGTCCATAATTATAACTGGCAAAAATAAATACAATGTTACAATTACAAGACAACATACATTTGTTTTTCCTCTTTCTTTAACTCCCAATGTATGAGGAGACATGAGGGGGCCTCCAAAGCTGCTGGTGCCCTGGGGCCTATGAGGACTATAATCCGTCTTTGGGTGTAACCTAATGTAGTCACTGAGCTTTGGTCATAATAATTAATAATATTTATATATATATATTTTTTTTTTTGACTCGAATAAAGCAAGTTTATTTAGATGTTGCCACATGAAGCACCATTTGTTTAAGGTTACCTGACAATATTTTATTTATTTATTTATTTATTTTACATATAGAAGGTCGTTAGGTGGAAAAAAAAAACACCCAGTACAATGCGACACATTTTTTATGCAGGGCAGCGTTCCCACCTCTGCAGATCGGCTTTCTATAAGTATCACTCGAAAAGGTTTCTGGGAGCCTTGTCTCATGCTCTTTTGTTTTTCGGGTCCCTTTAAGGAAGGGTGTTAATGCCAGTCGAATACGTTTGATCACAGGGGCTGGCGGCGGCCCGTGGTGGGTGATATGGCATGGCATTGGGCTCAACAGGATTGTAGTGTTAAAGGCGTGAAAACACACACTCCTTCTCCTGTAATGAAAGCCGCTAAAGGTCTCAGCACAAATCCACCCACCCCAGCCCCGCAATTATGCACACGCACTGCCATAAATCTAATGTGCTTTCATGAACTGCAAGAGCACAGTACATAAAAAACGTGTTGCGGATTTGCATACAAACATACTTATTCCAAATCCCTCTCAGAAGTTGTAAATGATTGTCTCTTCCTGAAATACATTTCACCAAATTGTATTTAGGCATGTTTATGAATCCTATTATGCCGTGGGTTTGATCATATTTTGTGGACAGCAATGGCTTCCCCATTGCCTCTGAAAGGGGAGGGGGGAGGACAAAAAGAGAGAGAGAGAGAGAGAGAGAGAGAAAGAGAGAGAATGGGCCTGGAGCAATAGATTCTGTCATTTGTTTCAGACAGACTGTGATTTCTGCTCCGCGTTTGACGGCAGGTCCTCCGTTGCTCCCTATGTTGGAGATGGATCCGCTGTGGTATCCTCCAGAAGGATAATTCAATAAAGCCTGTCACATGCTGTGATTGGACATAGTAATACTCCTGCTACTAACGCTAATGTTCATTTCAGCAGGTGAGCGAACGCTGGGCCTAATCTGTTAGTGGCGTTCTTGTCAACTGTTTGAGTTACATCTGTTGTTAGCCGTTTACAGGGCATCTGCATAATAGCAAAAAGTGAACGCCGCATTTGTTTGGTGAATTGTTCATACTGAGTATTTAATAGAGTGCAGCAGTATGGTTCCTGAACTAACAATCTCATTCAAAATCTCCACTGAGAAATTGATTTTTTAGTGTAAGCTTTTCTAAAGAGATGTGTGAAAGATCTTTAGACGCACAAGCATTTGTTTTTTTAATTCTTTGTACGTTACTTACTAGATCCAGGGCTTCCACATTTCTTGAAAGTACTTGAATTTCAAACATAAGAATTCAAGGCCTGGAAAAACGTAAAAACAAGCCAACCTGGGCTCATTCTGAATACGTAAACCTATATACAGAACATTTCTGGAGAGCGAATCCACCGCGTAAATCCACCAGGCTGCTGTCAACTGACTGACTGACCGCCCCCACCCTCCTCCTTCCCTTCACCCAACTGATAGTGTCTTCAAATGCACCGATTGACCCAACCACCCACTTCGCTAAACCAAACCAACAGTGTTTTCAAAAGCAACCCAGAAGAAAAGCTGCCTGATTTTTACCATGTTTTCAAATTTTACCACATATACAAAGGTAAGTGGTCAGGTGGTAAGCGCAAAAAGGAAACAGCTTCACCGCCACGTAGCATTCATTTTAAAGATGAAATGCAGCCATACCTACGTAGCTTTGGCTACATAATTCGTGATCTCCACAAATTTATATAGGTGTACGTTTTCAGAATGAGCCTGTGTTGAAACAAACAGAGGTCCTTGAAAGTGTTTGAATTAAATTTGAAATGAAATTAGATTTTGGGTGTTATTTCAACTATCATGCTGATGTCAAGGACAAAAAAAGAGATTATTTTTGTAGAATCTTGTGTACAAACTATGAAAAATAATGCACATTTTATCAATATTTCAGAAACCGCATTTGAATATTACCAGTTTTCAATACATTTTATTAAAGTTCCTTGAACATGACTGGGTAACACTTTATTTTGATGGTCCATTTGAGTATTTGTAGACTGTCTGCTTCATATCTGTTGATACTGCTCCCTCAACAGACATTTAACTGATTATAAGAATCTTTGCAAGTACATGTCAACTTACACTAACCCTAACCCCAACCTAACAGTCTACTTATAATCTAATGAGAATTAGTTGGCATGTAGATGCAATGTAACTTAATTCAACAAACGGACCATCAAAACAAAGTGTGAACCATGACTTTTTAAAATGGCCTAAATGTTTGAAAATGACACATTTGAAACATCAACATTACTGAATGTTGAAAGTGAAATGTTAAGCACAGTAAGGACTTTCATGGTGAATCACAAAGGTGCTTGATTTAAATTAGCGGTGCTTTAAAAAGTCCTTGAAATTCCTTGAATCTGCTGTTTATATAAAAGTTTGAACCCTTTAGATAATCTCATATCCGGAATAGAGAACCACCAAATTTAAATTGTTGCAGGAATCTGATTTTTACAAAAAGATTCTGCAAGTAAAATTACATAATGTTGTGCTACCTATATGAAATCTAGCTACCTAAAAATATAGCAATGATGTTAAAATATGTTTTAAAAATGTAAGTTTAAATTATTTAAAAAATACTTATATGGATTAGGCGACGCGGTGGCGCAGTAGGTAGTGCTGTTCGCCTCACATCAAGAAGGTCGCTAGTTCGAGCCTCGGCTGGGAAAGTTGGCGTTTTTGAATGGAGTTTGCATGTTCTCTCTACATTCGCGTGGGTTTCCTCCAGGTGCTCCGGTTTCCCCCACAGTCCAAAGATGTGGTACAGGTGAATTGGGTAAGCTAAATTGTCCGTAGTGTATGTGTGTGAATGAGTGTGTATGGGTATTTCCCAGAGATGGGTTGTAGCTGGAAGGGCATCCGCTGCGTAAATCATGTGCTGGATAAGTTGGCGGTTCATTCCGCTGTGGTGACCCCGGATTAATGAAAGGACTAAGCCGAAAAGAAAATGAATGAATGAATGAATACAGATTCATTATCATTTAAAGAATGCATCTCATTTATCTCCTTCATTAATTACCGCTTCGCCTGTTTGTTTTTTTTTGTTTTTTTGGTTTTATTTTTTTAGATAGCTTAGAAAACTAAATTTAACTTTATGTATCTGATAAAAAAAATGTGTGTGTGCACTCTGTATTTACTTTCCTGCCTGTACTGAATTTGCAAGATCAAAATAGCAATGTAAGAAAAAAAATGTATTGCTGGTATCTGCGCTGAAAATTTTGACCCTCTTCTGATATACCAAGAGAAAACGCCATATTATATTGTCCTGTTCCAATGCGTTAGTGGGATAGAAGGTTTCTTTACCTTGATCTTCAGCAGCTGTAGCCCATGTGCTCAAGCACAGTCCACCATTAATTGAGAGGACAAGCTGGTGAGTGCAGAGGTCATAAACATTTCTAGAGTTATAAAACTTTCATTAAGTTCTCACGATATCTTGCCACCTCGTGACCTCTCCTGCTCTTTTTTTTCTCCGAGGAGCCCAGGAAAAAGAACTGGGGGCTTATTGCACTAGCGAACAAGCCCTGTCTTTGTGGTGTGCAGTCTTTTTCAAACTGTCTTGGCCTCTTGACTCGTCCTAAGCCAGAGATCAGTGCTTAGAAAGTGGCAAAACAAAAGGCTGCTTTAATGAGATTGTACAACAGAGCGAACAAGATGGGGGGAGTCCTGCAAATAACCAAACGCAGACCACTCCTTTCCCAAAAGGCCTTTTCACAATCCTTTCTAAGCCTGCTTGTATGAATACGGAAAATTATCAAAGGACTATCATTGCTCCAAAGACCCACTCTTAAAAAGGGAAGACGTGGAGAGGGGATCGGTCTGCTGTTATTCGCTTACAAAAGCTTGAAATGCAAGCGAATTCCTGAAGAATTGGCCAACATTGCTGACATTCTACTGAATAGGCTCTCTATTTAAATCCATTCTGTCTCAAGAGAAAGATTCAAAATCATGACGCTTGAATACACTTTAAAATCTTGTTTGTTTTTGAACAGCTTTTGGGTATCGTGTTTCAATCACAGTGAATATCCACATGTTAAACTTTAAAAATCTTAAAAAAACAAAAACAAGTGGCTATTGTGTTTGAAAAAAAGGAACCACAAAAATAAATTGTATGCAGGGCAAGACTATCAAGTGTTTGTGCCAACAGACACCTAATAATGTTGGCACAAGATACAAAAGTGAACAGATCCCATTCACGGGCCCTTCCAATTCAGCAGGGCCCCTGTGGAACTGTGGTGCTTGACCCCTAATCCAAAAACGCCATTTAAAGAGAAGGGGGGGAGGACCAAAAACATCTCAGGCTTTTTCTGATAACCATCACACTCTAACCCCATTATCAAGACTGGGTCCTCACACCCCGGACCTGTCCCCTCGGGCCAGTGGCCTACCTCTCACCCGAGAGCTTTTCAGCCTGACGAATGACACCCCGGAATAGCAGGATGAGTCTGCTATGACCTTCTGCTGCCCTTAGCCTGCTAATGCTAACTATGTTATGACCATGTGCCCACTCCACTCCAGATGACCTCTTATACTTATATTGTTATTATTTACAGTTATTGGTCAGATTTTTTTACAAGGAGAAGATGGATAGCAAAATTAGGTTTACTTGTCCACCTTTGGTGGTTAACTGCTAACCCGTACAAACTATTTAGCCTTTAAGGTATGTGGACAACCTGAAATTCTTAAGCTCGAGGACGTTTTAAAACTTGAATGTTCTTTATCGATTCCAGGACAAACTTGAGTCTGTTTTTTTAAGTTTCAACAAAAACGAAAAGACTATTACAATAAAATTAGTAATTAGCCAGGCGAGTAAGTCTTTTCTACTGTCTTTAACATCAACAAAGCTGAATTTTTTTCACACAATTCTTGTGCAGTATTCTAATAAACTGTATTAAAACAATATGTATTGTTTAAAGTGCTATGTAAACTTGTGCTGACTTCACAATGATCTGATCATTCAGCAAAAGTACAAAATACAAAAATTGTGTCATGTATGTGCTGCTATGGGGGATGCGGTGGCGCAGTGGGTAGTGCTGTCACCTCACAGCAAGAAGGTTGCTGATTCGAGCCTCAGCTAGGTCAGTTGGCATTTCTATGCAGAGTTTGCATGTTCTCCCTGTTTACGCGTGGGTTTCCTCTGGCTGCTCCGGTTTCACCCAAAAGTCCAATGGGATTGGGTAAGGTAAATTGTCCAAAGTGAATGAGTGTGTATGGATGTTTTCCAGTGGTGGGTTGAAGCAGGAAGGGCATCCGCTGCATAAAACATGTGCTGGATAAGTTGGCGGTTCATTCTGCTAGGGTGACCCCAGATTAATAAAGGGACTAAGCCAAAAAGAAAATGACTTAATGAATGTACTACTATGCATTGCTTACAGTTTCCTGCTACAACAATGAATTGTGCCAGATTTGACTTTATTGACACCAAATTTAATTGGTTATTCAGTGATTTGGTCAACAGCAACAGGGTGCAAAAATCTTCATTAATCAAATGAAATAATAATTCAGAGTTATTATTTTTAAGTAGTGTACATTAAGAAATTTAGTTTTGGAATACATTTTGATATATTTAAACTAGCATACATTTGTCCTGTGGTTTATTTTTATGCAATTCTTTTAAGGAGCATTAACGCAATGGTCATTCTGAGGTCTTCAGTGTAAAGAGCTGCTTGAAGAAGATGTATTGTTTTATTGTTCCACAGAAAGAAAGAGAGAAAAAAACTGAGATAGAGAACAAAATATAGGTTTGAACAACGTCAAGGATTTTAAATGAGTTGAGTAACTAAGCGTGCACTAAGATGAAGACACACAAAAAAATTATTGTTTAAGGTGCTATGTAAATAAACATGACTTGTGCTGACTTCACAATGATCTGATCATTAAGCAAAAGTACAAAATACAAAAATGTGTCATGTACAGTTGAAGTCAGAATTATTAGCCCCCCTTGATTATTAGCCCCCTGAATATTTTTTTCCCCAATTTCTGTTTAACTGAGAGAAGATTTGTTCAACACATTTCTAAACATAATAGTTTAATAACTCATTTCTAATAACTGATTTAATTTATCTTTGACATGATGACAGTAAATAATATATAAAGTGACATTTAAAGGTTTAACTAGGTTAATTAGGTTAACTAGGCAGGTTAGGGTAATTAGGCAAGTTATTGTATAACGATGGTTTGTTCTGTAGACAATTGATAAAAAATATAGCGTAAAGGGGCTAATAATTTTGACCTTAAAATGGTTCTTAAAAAATTAAAAACTGCTTTTATTCTAGTTGCAATAAAACAAATAAGACTTTCTCCATAAGAAAAAATATTATCAGACATACTGTGAAAATTTCCTTGCTCTGTTAAACATCATTTGGGAAATATTTAGAAAAGAAAAAAAAATTCAAGAGGGGCCAATAATTCTGACTCCAACTGTATGTACTACTATACATTGCTTATAATTGTCCACTAGAATGATCGATTATGCCAGATTTGACTTTAATGACATCAAATTCCATTGGTTTTTCAGAGTTTTAGTCAACAGCAACAGGGTGCAAAAATCTTTATTAGTCAAATGAAAATAATAAAACAGAGTTATTATTTTTAAGTAGTGTACATTAAGATATTCAGAGGTTTTGGATTATATTTTGGTATATTTAAAGTCGCATGTCCTGTGGTTTACTTATATGCTATTTTGTAAGGAGCATTAACGCAATGGTCATTCTGAGGTATTCAGTGTAAAGAGCTGCTTGAAGGATATGTGTTGTTTTTTTATTGTTCCACAGAAAGAAAGAGAGAAAAAAACTGAGATGGAGAACAGAATACAGGTTTGAACAAAGTCAAGGATATTAAATACTCCCGAGTTGAGTAACTAAGTAAGCGTGCACTCAGATGAAGACAAAAAAACAACAAAAAAAAACAACAGACTGTTCAAGACATCATTAACTCACTCCTTTTCTCTCAAAGGGACAGAATTTGACTGCGCTCTCCAAAGAGATCCAGAAGGAAGATTAGCGGCTCCTGTCATGCAGCCTCTTGTGTGTGCTGCACAGTTACACCAGTCTATCATTATTCATTGAAGGATATATTTGTTTTGATAATTTTTCTGAAAAGCGATGCTGAATTAACCGTTTGAATTAATCATGGGAATCAATGCTTTAATTCGTCCATTCAGCCCACGTCTTCAGGTCCAGCTGCACTGGGCTGCTTAACAGCAGTGGTGGAAGCATATGCTTGTGTTACGGCGGGGGGGTGGAGGCCGAGTCTCTACGGAAAACTCCTACAAAAGAGACACAATATCAGCCCTCAGACGCGTGCAATGACTTAAACGCTCCATTGTATTAAATATGAATGGGACTCCATTGTCTGACCCCGTGCGAGTGGGGAGGCAGTGTTGTCGATTAGCCACATGATTAAGCAGATGACACGGAGGGGCTGTAAAGGTAAATAAAGGCCGCCTTCTGTCACTTCCTGTGCAGGGACACATGGCCGCGGCCTCCCGAAGACCTGCCAGAACGCCCTCGCCAACGCGTTAGAATACAGCTGAGAGCTGGCAGACAAAGGAGGGGTGAGCAGTTTGATTAAAAAAGCATGAATAACATAGTCATGGTCTATGTCAGGTGTTAAGTATCTCATTGAGCCATTTGCATGTCAAAGGATGCGTTTTTCTCCCCCTTGTTTTGTACGTTTCTCACTCTAGTTACATGCCAGTGTGTGCGTTACACCTCCTATGAAGAGGGCACCCTCTCATTGACAGCTGTTACGGTACGGCGTCGTTTGTCAAAACAGATTTTATTAACGCATTAACACCAAAGCTAAATAAATGAGACCGTATCATTTGAATCGGTGACCTCTGACACTATTTGAATTATTAACATTTGAGAAAAGACAGAAAAAATACAAGTATGTATAGAAAAACAATTCTGAAAAGCATTATTTGAGGATCCTTCATAATTTACTACATTAATTTACAGGATTACAGTGAAGTTCATAGCAATTCAAGCACTTTACTATAGTGTGGTTCAAAAACACTGTAGTATTTACTATAAATCATTTTTTATTGTCAGGCTGCTTACGTAGCTTTAATAATACTATATTGGTAATAGCCAAAACCACTTTAGATTTATATTAATGCATTTGGCACAAACGATAATAACATGAAATCTAAATATATATATACAGTTGGAGTCAGAATTATTAGCCCCCCTCTGAATTTTTTTTCTTTTTTAAATATTTCCTAAATGATGTTTAACAGAGCAAGGAAATTTTCACAGTATGTCTGATAATATTTTTTTCTTCTGGAATTTTTTTTATTTGCTTTATTTTAGCTAAAATAAAAGCAGTTTTAATTTTTTTAAAAAACATTTTAAGGTCAAAATTATTAGCCCGTTATTAGCTATAATTTTCTTCGATAGTCTACAGAACAAACCATCATTATACAATAACTTGCCTAATTACCCTAACCTGCCTAGTTAACCTAATTAACCTAGTTAAGCCTTTAAATGTCACTTAAAGCTATCTAAATCATTAGTCAAATATTATTTACTGTCATCATGGGAAAGATAAAATAAATCAGTTATTAGAAATTAGTTATTAACTATTATGTTTAGAAATGTCTTCTCCCTGGTAAAGACAAATTGGGGAAAAAAATAAATGGAGGATAATAAATAAGCGGGGCAAAAAATTCTGACTTCAACTATATATATATATATATATATATATGTCACGGATTGGTCAGGCTCTCACGATCCCCACTCACGAAGATCACCATCACCTGACTTCTAATGAGCACACAGCTGCATCACATTCACGAGCACCAGATAAAAGCACAGCACTCCAGTCGCTCATTGTCCGGGCTCGTCTCGACGAAAGCGGACAACTGAGCGACCACTCAGCGTAGTCATCCTCAGCTAAAACAAACGATTTACTTACCTGTTCTCTTTGTATTCCTCCTAGTCTTCCTGGTCCTCCCGAATCGTCCTGTCTTCCAGTCCTTCCAAGTCTGTGTCATCCTCTGTCAGCTGTATCTGGTGTGTGCTGTCCATCCTCGTGTATTCCTGTTACCCAGCCACGGAGGAAAAGACCCCAACATCATTCCTGATCCTCCTGGCTATCCTTCATGTGCTCCTTGTTGTCATTCAATAAACACCCTAACGTTTCCTTACCTCTGTCTCCTGTCCGCTTCATAACAGAAGCCCGGACCCATAACGACGACAACATGAGCACCCTCGATCACTTTCAAGAGCTGGTGGACCAGTTGAAGCGGATTCTACAGCCACCAGCTCCACTTTCCAACGCACCACCAGCACCGAGCACTTCCGCCTCCACAGTTTCTTCTTCGGCCCTTCCTTCCAGTCCCATGGCCCGACCAGCGCCCTACTCAGGCGGAGCGGGGGAGTGCAATGGTTTTCTGTTACAATGTTCCCTCATATTCGAAATGCAACCTTCTCTATATCCCACAGATAAGTCAAAGATCGCCTACATCGTATCACTACTCTCTGGACCTGCACTTAAATGGGCTGAGACGATCTGGAACCAAGCCGGGCCGGTCATGAATTCCATCACTACCTTCACGGAGTATTTCAAAGAGGTGTTTGGACGTTCTGATGGGGAAGTAGCCGCTGGAGAGCAGCTGTATCATCTAAAGCAAGGTACTCTATCTACACAGGAATATGCTCTCCGGTTTCGCACTCTAGCAGCTGCAAGTGGATGGAATGAGAGATCGTTGTTGACCACGTACCGGCTCGGCTTGGAACCCACTCTCCGAATCCAGCTGGCCACATTAGATGATACTATGGGTCTGGAGAGATTCATCCAACATTCTCTCCGATGTTCCGATCGTCTCCGTTCCTATCAACAGGACACCATCACCCCCTCGTCTGCACTCCTCCCATCGCCTGAGTCAACAGCCTCTCCAGAACCAGAACCCATGATAATAGAGTCTGGAAGACTGACATCAGCGGAACGACAGAGGAGGCTGACCCGGGGTCTGTGTCTATACTGCGGTGTCAGTGGACACACCCGTATGGAGTGTCCCCTTCGTCCCATTCGGACTTCAGTGAGTGTATTCAGTACGAATATTGAACAATGTAAACCACTTACTACCACCGTACAAATAACTACTGCCTCTATTTCTCTCCTTGTCACAGCCCTCATCGACTCCGGGTCAGCAGGGAACTTCATCTCCCAATCCCTCTGTCGTCAACTCCACCTACGTACTGAGGCGTCCTCGCATATATACCAGATACAACCGATAACCCAGTGCACTCGATCTTCGACCCGTATCCATCGACAATGCGAAGACATCCTTCTTCAAGTGGGGTTGTTACATCAAGAGAGGATTCAATTTCTGGTTCTGGAGGGTGCAAATATGGACATCATTCTAGGGCGCCCGTGGCTGGTGAAGCACGATCCCATCATCTCTTGGGGCACAGGAGAGATAAAGAAATGGGGATCTGGATGTACACCTACCTGTTTTCCAAATCTCCCTCTTCAAGGTCGGAACCCCATTTTCTTTGTTTACAACATCGGTCGAGAGTCCTCCTGAGAAGCAGTCTATCCACATTCCTAAGGAGTACAGCTCCTTTCATGATGTCTTCTGCCCCAAGAGAGCTTCCCAGCTACCGCCGCATCGGCCATGGGACTGCGCGATCGACCTAGTTCCAGATGCCCAGTTGCCAAGAGGTAGGATCTACCCGCTCTCGCTTCCAGAGAATCAGGCAATGGAAGATTACATAAGGGAGGCTCTGAGTCAGGGGTACATACGTCACTCAAAATCACCAGCCGCCTCAAGCTTCTTCTTTGTGGCCAAGAAGGACGGAGGGCTGCGTCCATGCATCGACTACAGGGTCCTAAATAACGGTACAGTAAAATACCGATATCCCCTTCCTCTGGTACCAGCCGCTTGGAACAGCTCCGAGAAGCTAAAGTCTTCACTAAATTGGACCTCCGCAGCGCGTATAATCTGATAAGAATACGTGAGGGGGACCAATGGAAGACAGCATTCGTGACCCCTACTGGCCACTATGAATATGAGGTCATGCCTTACGGTCTGGTCAACGCCCCCTCCGTATTCCAAAACTTCATTCATGAAGTCCTCCGGGAGTTTCTTCACCACTTTGTAATAGTGTACATAGATGACATCCTCATTTACTCCCGGAGTGAGGCCGAACATCGCCAACACGTTGCGGAGGTCCTACACACATTGAGAGAACATCACCTCTACCTCAAAGCGGAGAAATGCTCATTCCACCAGAAGTCGATTCATTTCTTGGGATACATCATTGACCAAACCGGTATACGTATGGATGGGAAGAAAATTGAGGCTGTTCTATCCTGGTCAGAACCCACTTCCATTAAGGAGCTCCAGAGGTTTCTTGGGTTTGCTAACTTTTATAGACGGTTTATCAAGGACTACAGCAGGATTACATCACCTCTCACTAATCTCCTCAAGGGTAAACCCAAAGGACTGGAGTGGACCAAAGAAGCAGCCGCAGCCTTCCGCCTTCTTAAGAAGGAGTTCACAAGGGCCCCACTCCTGACTCAATCCTGACCCAAATCTTCCTTTCGTGGTGGAAGTGGACGCATCCACCACCGGCGTCGGGGCAGTATTATCCCAACATCATGATACACCGCCCCGACTGCATCCCTGTGCCTATTTCTCTCGGAAGTTGAGCCCGGCGGAGCAGAATTACAGCATAGGAGACAGGGAGCTTCTAGCAATCAAGCTAGCCTTGGAGGAGTGGCGTCACTGGTTGGAGGGAGCCAAACATCCGTTCCAGGTGATCACAGATCACAAAAACCTCCAATATATCAAAGAGGCCAAGAGACTATGTCCACGTCAAGCCAGATGGTCACTTTTCTTCTCACGTTTTGATTTCTCCATTTCCTATCGTCCAGGACCCAAGAATCTAAGAGCAGACGCTCTCTCTCGTTTACACGAGCATCACGATCATGAAGAACTCCCAACGAAGATTCTTCCCGAACACATCTCCATTTGTCCGATCACCTGGAACGCTCCTCCAGTCGTTGCCACTCCGGAAGCCCCTGCTCCGCCGGGATGCCCTCCTCATCGGCAGTTCATACCACCTGAACACCGGGTAGATCTGATCCACTCCTTACATACCTCGCTAGGCACTGGACATCCAGGGATCAACAATACTCTCTCGCTAGTATCCCAACGATTCTGGTGGCCAAACATGGCAAGGGATGTGAGGCAATATGTTCAGGGCTGTAAGGACTGTGCCCAATCCAAGAGCCCACGTCATCTACCCGCTGGAAAGCTCCATCCCTTGCCGATTCCGAACCGTCCCTGGTCACACCTAGGAGTGGACTTTATCACTGACCTCCCTTCGTCAGAAGGTAATACCTGTATTCTAGTCATCGTAGATAGATTCTCAAAGTTTGTCAAACTAATCCCTCTGAAAGGTCTTCCCACAGCCTTTGAAACAGCCGACAATATCTTTAATCAAGTCTTCAGGTCATTTGGTATTCCAGAAGATATTGTGTCGGACAGAGGTCCACAGTTCATCTCACGTCTATGGAAAGCCTTCTTCAAGCTCCTAGGTGTGGCCGTCAGCCTCTCTTCTGGATATCATCCCCAAACCAACGGGCAGACAGAGAGGAAGATTCAGGAGGTGGGACGGTTCCTGAGGACCTTCTGCAGTGGTCACCAGAGCTCCTGGAGCCAGTATTTGGGCTGGGCAGAATATGCCCAAAATTCACTGCGGCAACCCTCCACCGGACTCACGCCATTCCAGTGCGTCCTGGGCTTCCAACCACCGCTCTTTCCCTGGGATGGCGAACCATCTGATGTCCCCGCAGTGGATCACTGGTTCCGGGAGAGCGAGAGAGTCTGGGACGAGGCTCATCAACATCTGCAGAGGGCAGTCCGTCGAAGCAAGGTAACCGCCGATAGAAGAAGGTCTGAAGAACCCAGATACACACCCGGACAAAAGGTTGTGGCTATCCACCCGGGACATACGCATGCGACTGCCCTCTCGCAAGTTAAGTCCCCGATTTGTTGGTCCCTTCACCATCGTGGAACAGGTTAACCCCGTCACCTACAAACTACAATTACCCTCTCACTACCGTATTCACCCTACATTCCACGTATCACTCCTGAAACCCTATCACGATCCTGTTCTTCCCTCCACAGAGCCTGACCACGAAGAGGAACCCCCTCCTCCACTGCTCCTAGAAGAAGGAGCCGTCTACGCAGTGAAGGAGATCTTGCGTTCCCGACGTCGTGGTGGCCAGTTGGAGTACCTGGTGGACTGGGAAGGGTACGGCCCCGAAGAAAGGACATGGGTTCCCAGAGCTGATATTCTCGATCCTAGTCTCATGGTGGAGTTTCATGAGAGCCACCCTGAGTTCCCAGCGCCTAGAGGCAGAGGGAGACCACCACGGCGTCGGAGGTGTCGGCCCTCAGGAGCGGGCCCTGGGGAGGGGGGGGTACTGTCACGGATTGGTCAGGCTCTCACGATCCCCACTCACGAAGATCACCATCACCTGACTTCTAATGAGCACACAGCTGCATCACATTCACGAGCACCAGATAAAAGCACAGCACTCCAGTCGCTCATTGTCCGGGCTCGTCTCGACGAAAGCGGACAACTGAGCGACCACTCAGCGTAGTCATCCTCAGCTAAAACAAACGATTTACTTACCTGTTCTCTTTGTATTCCTCCTAGTCTTCCTGGTCCTCCCGAATCGTCCTGTCTTCCAGTCCTTCCAAGTCTGTGTCATCCTCTGTCAGCTGTATCTGGTGTGTGCTGTCCATCCTCGTGTATTCCTGTTACCCAGCCACGGAGGAAAAGACCCCAACATCATTCCTGATCCTCCTGGCTATCCTTCATGTGCTCCTTGTTGTCATTCAATAAACACCCTAACGTTTCCTTACCTCTGTCTCCTGTCCGCTTCATAACAATATATATATATATATATATATATATATATATATATATATATATATATATATATATATATATATATATATACCTTAATAAAATTCAGAAGAAAAAAATGTTATTTGTAATGTAAAATAATTTAGCAAAGGATATCAGTCACTGCATTGTTGTAATCTTTTTGTCCGTCCTGCTTTTGTCAAGTCTTCCCAGTCAGTTTTCTGTAACAGCCCTGGAAGTATCGTCATTCTAGTTTAATGATGATTTGAAGCTAACCTTACCGTGCTCTTGCCTCTTTCTTCCACCCGCTCCATTGTGGGACATTCAGGTAACTAATCTGCCTTTAAATATGTCTCCAAGGGAACGCAACTAATTAGCACTGAAATTTACTGCCTTCACTTTTATTGACTTGTCCTACTTCTCCGATAATTAACTAATGAGGGAACTAATGAGCTATGTCATTCACTCATGCTGTTCAATTAAAGTACAGAATCAATTATTGAAAATAGGTTTGCATTTTTGCCACCTCTTGTGTGGACCATTTGAAGTTACGGATTGAGGAAAAAGCACTCTAAAGTTTAGAAGATTCCACGCTAGCCTTCCTTCAGATGTGCTGTCACGTTTAAACAATCAAAATGGTTTTCTTTTTGAAGATTTACAATTACCTTGCCAGTCTGTGATATTATACAGATGTTATATCATGAATGCTGTAGGATATCCAATTTCCGTTCAATTCAACATTGAAATAATGTCAAGAAAAAATTTAACACAAAAAGCTATTGAATATATAAATGCAGACAAAAAAGCTATAAAAATATTAAAGTTAATATATATTAAAGTAAATAGCAGTAACAGTAAAAAACAGTAACATTTTCAACATTTAAATACATATAAATGTTAATAGTATTTGTTGCATTCATTCATTCATTCATTTTCTTTTTGGCTTAGTCCCTTTATTAATCTGGGGTCGCCACAGCGGAATGAACCGCCAACTTATCCAGCATTTGTTTTATGCAGCGTATGCCCTTCCAGCTGCAACCCATCCCTGAGAAACACATACACACTTATTCACACACATACACTACGGACAATTTGGCCTACCCAATTCACCTGTACCGCATGTCTTTGGACTGTGGGGGAAACCGGAGCAATATTTATTGCATATAAAATTATAATATAAATATATACAGATGTATAAATACACATGCATACATACAGTACTACTGCGTAAAATGTATGCTAAAAACTATCCATTTCTAAAATAATGAATATTGTGGCATAGTAATACATAGAAATTAGTTGCACATTATCTGTTATAAGACAATTCAAATGTAATTTTATATATTCTTCAGTAGCTCAGAATGACATGCAGTGATCTCCGCCTGCCTGAAGTAAAACTGCATTCGATTGTTAATCTGTAACTTTGTAAAAACACTAACTTCATTAAAGAATACAAATAACATTAATTAATTGCAGCTTTATTCACAGATGATGAAGCATTAAAATAATAATAATAATAATAATAATAATAATAATAATAATAATAATAATAATAATAATAATAATAATTGATATTATTTTTATTATTATTATTATTTTTATTATTATTATTATTATTATTATTATTATTATTACTATTACTATTATTATTATTATTATTATTATTATTATTATTATTATTATTATTATTATTATTATTATTATTATTATTATTCAGGTGGTTCATTTCGCTGTGGTGACCCCAGATTAATAAAGGGATTAAGCCGGAAAAAATGAATGAATGAATAATAATAATAATAATAATAATAATAATAATAATAATAATAATAATAAAAATAATAATAATAATAAGAATAATAATAATAATAATAATAATAATAATTATTATTATTATTATTATTATTATTATTATTATTATTATTATTATTATTATTATTAATAATAATAATAATCTTATAATTTTTATTATTATTCAGGCGGTTCATTTCGTTGTGGTGACCCCAGATTGATAAAGGGACCAAGCCGAAAAGAAAATTAATGAATGAATTTATTATTATTCACATTATTATTGAACTTTATTATTATTAATCTTATTTATATTCTAATACATGTTATTATTATTATTAAACATATATTTGTATTATGTTATAACACATTTATTATTATTATTATTATTAAATTACACATTTTTTTATTTTTTTTATCTAATAAAATATAAGATAAGACATATACAAATGTTTTATATATTTTTTCATATAAGCTTGTTTAATGCAAACACAATAATTAACATTGGTATAAATGCAGTCTCCCTATACAAGAGATTTCAGTTTTATAAAGAAAGGTGTTTAAAAAGAAAAGAAGAAAGAAGAGGATTCTCATTTCCAACATCTGAAGGCGAAGCAACATAAAACCCTTCTCAGATAATTAAGGCATTAAACATGCCTATATTTTCGCTTAATTAATAATTAATTTAATGAGAGGATGAGGCTGTAAAAATCACTAATTAAAACGCCGGAGCAGTGCAGAATGCATAGACTAATGGCGGAGGGGAAAATTATGCAAAAAAGACTGGAAAGAAATCCCGGCACCATCACCAGCAACCTTCCCCAGCCTCCTCCGTGTTTGGGCTGTATCAATATTCTAATAATACCCAGCATGCCAGAGGTCCTGGCTGGTGTGCCAAGCAGCATTGAGTAGATGTGACAGGCTTGCAGAAAGATGCAAAAGCCAAGGACATAAAATTCATCCCGACAGCAACCTTGGAGATCATCCCAGGCTAGAGTCTGCTGCTCTAAATTAGACGAATAAACTCTAAAGAGCATAATGGAGTCGACTCTGTGTCAGTGCTGTGACAGGCTGCTGCATTTACACAACAGGCTGAGCGTGACCGAACGTAATACTACCAGAAACATCACTGTACTAACCGCCACTACCACTTTATTTACTATTATTTATTGTGCTATCGGTTCCTTCGGTATCACTGATGCAATAGAATTTTGACACAAGCTTAACATCTTTTTATCTGAGTGTATATTTGGTTTGCAGGTTTTCTTAGTTGGTTAAAAAAACAAAAGAATAACATGCTATTTTTAGTCGTTTTGTTCACAAACTTCACACTCTACACACAAATTTAACAACTGAATGAATAGTAATATTAAGTGAAACATTACTACATAGAAAAAAGTGGTTGGGACCACTTTACAAGGTGGTTTTATTATTAGTAGTAAATATATTTACTAAAATAAACTAAATAAACCATTGTAGTGCAGCATTTATTGTGTAATTAATAATTTAATTGTAATTTAATAATTAATGTATTATTATACATAAAGTTGTGCTTGTTAACATAGTTAATGAACTGAGTAGACAAGAACTATCAATACTAGTTGAATGACTGTATTTTCATTAACTAATATTAACAAGTACTATTAAAAAACAGTGTTGGGCAAAAAAAGTGATATTCTACAATCTTAATAAAAGTAGCTACTGTAAATGTGTTACTTTTTAAGCAAAGTAGCATAAAAGAATCAAACAAATTATATTATATATATATGTTACCCAACACTGGTAATAAATTTATTGATCATTCTTTGTTCATGTAAAAGTTTGAATAAATTAAATACATTAACTGACAATAACTAATAGAACGTTTTATTCAAGTCAAACATATTATTTTTCCTAGAAATCAACTAAGAAATACTTAAAACATCGCTCTTTGCTGTTTTTATTGTTGTTGATTAAATTAGATAATGTTTAAACTACACATGACCAATTTCCACAGTGTCAAATACATTTTAAAATAAATGATTTCACTATTATTATCCTAATCTGCAATGTCTGAATGAAAACGTTATCGCCGTGATATTAGATGACATCACAAATCAAGGCACCCCACATAAAAAAATACTATAGTAATTATAGTAAATACTGTAGTGTTTTTAAACAATACAATGGTAAAATGTCTTATCCAGGATATATAGACCTTTTGCACATTTACAGGTTTCTCAGCAGCGGAATTTGTCATAGTTGGATAAACTATGTGAAATCCCAGTGATTGGGAGAGTACCACAACTATTTTTTTTTGTATTACTATTTGCTCAATCAATCAATCAATCAATCAATCAATCAATCAATCAATCAATCAATCAATCAATCAATCAATCAATCAATAAATAAATAAATAAATAAATAAATAAATAAATAAATAAAAGTAAACTCCACAATTGGGTTTTCATGGCTTTCAAAAAATTGTGAGGCTGATAATGGAAGCCAGGAAAGAGTACACATGTAAAATGTACTGACCATGTTTAAGAAACCCCTCGTATAAGTGGCAATTATTATTATTATTATTATTATTATTATTATTATTATTATTATTATTATTATTATTATTAATATTATTATTATTATTATTATTATTATTATTATTATTATTATTATTATTGTTGTACAGTGGTGGAAAGAGTACTGAAAAATCATACTCAAGTAAAAGTACCATCACTTGGCTAAAAATGTAGTGCAAATAGTGTAAAAAGTATCGGTTGAAAATATTACTCAAAGTATGAGTAAAAAGTAGCCCTTTTAAAGGTACTCATGAGTAGTGAGTAGTGCGTATTACACTGTAAAAAGCTGATGCATTTATATGTAATTTGTGGATGTGTGTAAACGTAACATTCTGTAGTGAATTTAATTATTGCCCAGCAGGCACACAATCAGCAGACATTATTATTAGGTTAGATTTAGGTTGTGACGTCAGGTGACCAAAATTCAACATCTAGCCAGCGTCTAAGGACAATGTTTTTTTTATGTCCAATAATGACGTCGAATGACGTCGATTTTAGGTTGTTGGAAAGTAACCAAAATCCAACATCTACCCACCATCTAAAATCAACATCATATTGACGTCAAATACAGATTTTTATTCATCAGGTATGGCAACCAAAATCCAACATCTGATAGATGTCAATAGTGGTAACGTCCACACAACGTCAAGTTCATCATTAGACGTCTAACATCATTAAACTTTGATATTTGATTGGTTTTAGGTTGGACGTTGGACATTGACGTTGGTCTGACGTTGACTTCTGACATCAACCCGATTTTCATTTCCAAACAATTGCAACGTCCCCACGATGTTGGGGTACAACATCAATCTGACATCATGTTGACGTCTTGTGCCTGCTGGGTGTTTAAGGCTATTTCATTCATCATACAGTAAACATCCGTAATCTTGTCCTCAGTGACTTGCATCTAAACAGTCTCTGGGTCAATGCGTGTAAAAACTTTGGACATCTTCTTGGGCACTTCCAAACAGCTTGCTGCAATTAAATTGCCCATGTCTTGAGGTACTTCATTATGATGCGATTTACCTTCTATGTGCGATTTGATTGGACTCGCAGGACTTGTTTTTCTAATCCCCATAAACAAGAAAAAATAGTAGTGGAGTAAAAGTACAGATACAGCACTAAAAATGTACTCAAGGGTTAGTAAAAGCACACATTTTTAAAACTACTCAGTAAATTACAATTCCTGAGAAAAACTACTCAAATACAATAATTTGAGTATTTGTAATTAGTTACTTTACACCACTGTTTTTGTTATTATTATTGTTTTGATGCATAGATGACATAATACAAAGTATAGCTTTTTAAATGCACATTAAAAAATAAGATATTAAAACTTTCAGGAAATAAAGATGCTGATGACTGCAGATGCTGATAACTATTTGTTATTGGGTGCTACAACATTCTGTTGTATTAACTAAAGTGAACCTATAATCTGTAATTAATTCTGCAGTGTACAATTTTAGTACTTCAGTAAACTGTTGTACACTGTAGTATATTATGTAAACTTAGTAGAGTATCAGGTAATGTATGTTATTGTTGCATTATTATAGCAACTATATAATTACTACACATATTAATTAAAGTACTTTACTGTAATATGGTTTAAAAACACTACAATATTTAGTAAAAGTCACTACAATACTTATACAACATGTTGGTCATGTCAAACTGCTTACATCACTTTAATAATACTATTTTAGTAATAGCTAAAACCACTTTAGATTTATAATAATGCATTTGGCACATACTATAATAACAGATTTGATCAAATCTGAAGAGAACAACGGTGCCTTTGTTGTGTTGACACTTCTGAAAATGCCTAATAATAACCAAACAGCTGTCTCAAAGCGAACATCCTGAGAAGACAAGAGTGCACACACATCCTCAGACATCCACAGGATCCAGCACACAGTCACACTGCGATACTCAGCAAAACCTCGGTGGCACCAGAGATCAGCATTAATAAAAGCTCAGCCTCAGCATATGTCACCTCACTTCATAACACCTTCCCAGACAAATATCCAATGAGACTGCACACTCTACCTCACAAACCCAGAGCGCTCATGACATTGGAGCCAAGGTCATGCCATACCCTCAAGGATTAAAGTGCCGAATGACCATTCAAATAAACCAATCATGTCCACAACCTTCCACTAGCGCAGTGTCGATCTCAGCTCGCTCATTATACAAAGACAAGATGTTATATAGGTGATAAAAACAGACAGAGAGGGTGTGTTATAAATTGTACCTATCATTTAAAACACCACTTTTCTGAAAGAGTTGTTAGCGTAATGTGTAGCAATGCTAATGTGTAAAAAGCTACAAATTAATAAGTTTAACAAAGCAAATAGGCAAACATCTCATACCTTCAATGCACTGAACAAAATTTGCAACCCAGGCTCATTCTGAAAATGTACCCCTATATACATTGGGAAAAGTTCCAATCAGTACCAGGAGGTACGTTTTTTTTTTTCTTCAGTTGTTGTTTTCGCGTATCCACCAAAGGCCACTGTGTACGCTTTTTGAGATCTCAAATTTCTCTCGCGAGTGCCATTCGCGCCTGGGGCCTCATGTATCAACACTGCATACGCACAAAAACTTTGCGTACGGCAGATTTCACGCTCACGTTTGGATTTATTAGCGATGAAATTTATGTGAGAATGTGCGTTGGTCCACGCCAACTTCATGTCTGGCGTACGTGTAGTTCTTGTGTGTGTTTATTTTATTTCCATTGGAGACTCCTAGAGGCAATTGTGTTAAATTGCACACTACAAATCTTTGAGCCGTGCAATGCCAGCTGTATGGGACGGGATCATCCGCATGTCTAGCAGGTGTATAAGGTTTCCATACCATGCAGTTGACCAGCCAAACATTAAAGCGCAATTTGCAGCGATCACTGGTTTTCCCAATGTAATCGGAGATATCGACGGCACCATCTGAAGATGAATTTGCATACGTGAATCGGAAACATTTCCATTAAATAAATGTGCAAATAATGTGTTATTCTCAAATGCGCTTAACAAAATACACACACTTATTAATGATTCCTACTTGTCTTCCTCGGGATGAAGAGTAAGCAAAATCTGATATGTAGGGGGGGAAAAAAGAGTTCATCAGACGCTGGATTTGATCCGGGCTCATGTTCGATCGTGTCAAAACATGTTGCCATAGGCTTTACTAGCTACGCCACTTATGCTGCTGTTGGGCGCTCTCTTTAGTTTTGTTGTCTCTGTCAATCAAACAGTGATGGGTGGGAATCACTCAACTAGCTCATTCCAATGAGGTGTGCTATTTGCATTTAGCCTAAATAGACACTACAAAATTTGACATCTTTACATCGGATCATTTCTTTTTTAATTTGTTCACAGTGCGATGTTTAGACCCCACTGCGTTAACCGCGTCAGCTAAACTCTCCCACTATATTTTTTTCTTTTGTTATTAATTCCGGAAGTCAAACTTGCAAATAACACAGTTTTTCTCCGGTCTACCTCCAATAGGAGCACCTCCAATTCACATTCTGTGAAGTTTCACTTTTTGCTTGCTTTTGACATTGCTTTTTCATTTGATTTT
>NC_079458.1:33372438-33437438 GCF_903798145.1 Danio aesculapii
TAATACTGTGCTTCTCCACTGGTAAACGGAAGGTTCGAGTGCTTAAGTATGCCCAATATATGCGCATTCTGTGGCTTACATCCTGTTTAAGGATTTGGAAACTGTTAGTGTGCTCCTGTAGGCTAAGCCTGACATTAGTTGAATTCAGGAAGGATGCAAAGATGACAAAACATTCACTATATACAGCAGCGATATCCATTTCTCGGGCTCATGTCGGCCAGGTGAGTGTGTGTAATGCTTGTTGTAACGTTAGCCTTTACCCCGATTAAACAGGAGTCAAGTCTTGTTACCTGGCAACCGTCCCAGTGGCCAGCTCGCGCTCCAAAGCGGAGCCAGTTTTAATCAGACAGCAAATTTGCAGTGCAGAAAACAGACAAGCACTCAAGCTAATCTTGTTAGCACGATGAGGCCGTTTTCAGATATCACTGCAAATCAAATCATCCCGCAGGCTTTGAGCTCGGGGTCTTCTTGGTGGCAAATGTGTGTGTATCTGCGCATGACAAGGAATACACATTATTTGTTGTACCTGAGCAATAAAAATTTAAAGCACACTGCTGGTCAATGTTGCATGCTTGTTAGTCAACATAGTACATTGAAGGTGCACCATGATGTACAGTATCACCCACTTCGTATGTTATCCCTCGATTGAATGGGCGTTATCAGTGGTTATCAGTGGATAGATATGGACTAGTAGGGGCCTTTTGCCCCTAATAGTTGGTTTAGAAGGTTATCATCCATCCACATGCTTAATCAGCTATACTAATAGAGAAGACCTCAGATTCAGATCTGTTTTTACATTACTGTAATGGTTGGGTTTAAAGTTGGGGTAGAGGTAGACGTTAATAAAATACAATGGTTACACTTTATAATAAATACACACTATGAATCATTTATTAAGCATTAGCATCTAGTAAATTCATTATCTGTCAAGCATTAACTCTACATTGATAAATGTTAGTAAGCAGTTTATAACTGCAGAGACATATGATGTATTCTTGATTTATAATGTGCTTAATGATTGTGTTTTCATACTTTGTTAATGATTTATTTTCCATTACTAAATTAAATAGGCAGTTCATTCCGCTGTGATGACCCCAGATTAATAAAGGGACTAAGCCGAAAAGAAAATGAATGAAATGGATGAATGAAATTAAGTACTGCATTATTTACAAACCATTTGTATTTAAGAGAAGTTGGTGGTTTTTAAGATAATTCAGAATGAGTTAGTAAAGGATTAATAAACTATTGAAATCAACGTTTATATATCTTATTATTCTGGCATATACAGTAGTAAAGGTTACTATGAATGTTAAAACATGTTGCATTAACTCAACTTCATCCAGTTTTGTGACCTAATCTAAAGTGAGGACTATGTATGCTTTATAAATCCCTTATAAATGACAATTAAAGGCTCAGTATCAAATGAATATTAATCTTTGCCATCTTCTCTAAAAATTTAAATTACTGTAAAGTTTAAACATTGCTGAATAACAGGAGTGTCAAAATACGACATAAAATTGGATGAAACAACAATATAATAATTTGAAAGTAATTTAATTTCATTTATTTAAGATACATTTGATACAGTTTCATTTGTGTATGAAACTGTATCTTACCTTTTAATTGTCATTTACAAGGCATTTATAAAGCATAAATCTTTAGATTAGGTCACAAACCTGGATGAAGTTGAGTTACTAAAGCATTTATTAACATACAAATTAACTATTACTATATGCCTGAATAATAAGAATTATAAATGTTAATTTTAATAGTTTATTAATCATTTACTAACTCATTCTGAATTATCTTAAAAACAACCAACTATGCTTAAATTTGTAAATAATGCAATACTCAATCTACTAATGAAAAATAAATCATTAACAAAGCATGAAAGTACAATTTTTACGCACATTATAAATGTGGTTCTAAGTCAAGAATACAACATTTGTAGCTGCAGTTATAAACTGCTTACTAACGTTTATTAATGTAGAGTTAATGCTTAACAGATAATGAATTCACTAGATACTTATGCTTAATAAATGGTTCAGTGTGTAGTTATTATAAAGTGTGGTTAATTGGGAAATTTCATAAATAATATAAATAATTCTCGTTAACTTCCGACCGCAGCCGTATGTGATCTAAAGCTGATTAACCATGTGGATGGATGATAACAGCCTTCTGAGCCAACTATTATGGGCAAAAGGCCTCTACTGGCCCATATCTCTCAGCTTATAACCACTGATAATGCCCATTCAATCGAGTGATAAAATTCTAATCGACTGACAGCATACAGGAGGCCACACTAAAATATTAACTAAAATATTAAATGTTACTAAAAGTCATAAAGTTATGGTGAAATCATGTAATATTGTTTAGAAAAATCAGGCCAGTTGCATTGGTAAATGCTATACTCAGCTCCTTGTTAGCTCTTTTTCTGTCCGAGCTGGAGCTTTTTTTTCCAAATAAAAACGTAACTCACGTCTGAAATTGATGCATCCTTCTGGAAATAAATTTTGTTGTGACAAGTATTTTCCAAACACTGTCAGAGATCCATTGTTTAAACCAAGTTTATGCAAATGTAAACCTTCCATAATGAAGCTCTTTTGAAGAGCGTCCAAGGGTTGCTGAGGTTTGGAGTGTAGAAGAGCTTCAGTGTTTGTAATTGTTTTTTTTTTTTGTTTTCTTTTGTTTCTATTGTCTTTTGTCATGGTGTCACGGTGGCACAGTGGGTAGCACGATTGCCTCACAGCAAGAAGGTTGCTGGTTCGAGCCCCAGCTGGATAAGCTGTCTTTTCTGTGTGGCGTTTGCATGTTCTCCCCGTGTTCGCGTGGGTTTCCTACGGGTGCTCTGGTTTCCCCCACAGTCAAAGACATGCGGTACTGATGAACTGAACAAGCTAAATTGGCCATAGTGTGTGTGTGTGTGTGAATGCAAGAGTGTGTGGGTGTTTCCCAGTGTTGGGTTGTGGCTGGAAGAGCATCCACTGTGTAAAACATATGCTGGATAAGTTGGCGGTTCATTCCGCTGTAGCAACCCCTGATTAATAAAGGGACTAAGCCGAAAAAAATGAATGAATGAATGTCTTTTGTTGTGTCTTCATGGGTAGCCCTTGAAAATGAGATGTTGCATCTCAAGGGGTTATCCTTTAAATACATTGAAATTGAGATTCTTCAAGGGGTTGGAGTTAGAACTTCTTCAGATGAAATTCGCATTAACAGATATTATTTTTAAATATACATTTTAGATATGATATTAAATTTGACGTTTTTTGTTTATTTATTTAATTATTAATTTATAATTTTTATGTTTATCTATATAGTTTTGGTATTAAACAATTAGAGTGTTTACCTGCCTTGGTTCCTGCATTCTTAACTGAAACATTTAATATTCAATGAGAATATTCAGAATTTTATTCTACTATTGTAAACGACAACAAGAAAATAAATCACTGACAACAACATGTATCTCACACAACTTCAAATCAAGTAAATGACCATACAATGACATTTGCTTGTAAAAAAATAGATACTTTTTTTTTTTAAATATGTTTTTTACAAAAGTAATGTTTTTTTTAAATATATTTAAATTCATTTTACATTATACTTAAAACATCCAGAAATGTTGCATATATACAGTACAGATAGGCCAACTTTTCAATTATAAATTAAAACCATATAGGTTTTGTTTTCCCAAGCTTTGAAAAATCATAAGTCATCTTTCTTCATGAGCTGTGGCTTCGTTCAAAATGGCATACATGGTTTTTGAGTACACTAAGAAGGGAACACAATTGTCAATCTGAAGATCATTAAAACTAAACTGTATTAAAAATAATTTCAAGAGAGACTTACATAAAATGACACACATTTCTGAATGCTGTTTGCGAATCATCATTGAAACGACTGATTCTGTTGGTAATATGTTGATGCATCCATCACCTTAGTTTACTAATAATGAGGTATCACACCCCTGGACTATTGCAATGCTTTTACATCAGGATTTCCAGACAGTACTACACTTTATTAATGTGCACTGGCTGCCAATGACTTTGTTTTGCTTATAGAGCAACCACTGGCTTGGCAACTAAATGCACTACACTGTAAAAAATATCTTTTAATTAACAGGTTCTGTATTTTGTGATTCACAGGGGTTTTCTGTTTATTTATGGTTGTGAATTGCATGATGGAATGTTGATCTCTGTCAACTTTTGATGTTGAAAATTCAACTCTACAGTTTAACTAAAGTGACTTAAAGTGACTTTCATTGAAGTAGTACTTTGAGACAAGATATTGTTTAAGAAATAATATATAGAGAACTAAGGTTGTAAAATAACAGAAAATGTACTGGCTGCTTACTACCAGGTTTTTGTACTGTAATTTACAACACCAACCAATCAATATATAACTTTAAAGTATTAAAAATGTCAACAAAAGTCAAATTTTCTACATCAAAAGCTTTTGGAGGATGATCAAGGTCCCTATTCTCTGATCAAAGTTTTATTGAACTCATAAATAGTTGTGAATATAAGCAACTGTTAAATAATGACATGTAAATGCATATAGTTATTGTCTGCAGGAACATCGGCTCTGTTTGTGACTGAATACATTCAACATTCCACGAAGAAAAGACTAATGACCATTTTGAACTTACAACAATCCTTCTCTTCTCTTTTCTAGCTGTCTATAGAAGAACCCCTCATTTCTCTCTCGAAAACCTTACTGCCCCCTTCCCCCATTTTTTGGTCATAAGCTCAGTTCAATTTTGAAGCATCGGTCTCCCTGTAGAGCATCTCTTTCGCCCTGAGCCATAAGGAGCGCTGAGACTCAATCCACAGGCCCCTGGAGAACCGCGCGAGGAGAACAAAAGGAACCTGCAAAGTGTGAAACTTAAAGAGATGTACTTTGATAGCCTGAGATACCTACTGGAGCGCTGATCCAGAACCCAGAGAGATTTGACAGAATCAAGGCCTCACTATAGAGAAACAGAGAGAGAGAGAGAGTCAGTGAAGTGGGTCAAGTCCAACTCACTAAAATTCAGGAAAAACTCTTCTAAAGATAATTTCACATCCATATAACTTTCACCACACTCTGGCGATGCAAACAACACAGTACATCAATGCTGCTGATTACCAGACTGCACTGAAAACAATGGTGTCTGCAAATTGTTGCAAACAATTTATTTGTGTTGAATTTAAACAAACAAATGGAATTTAGAAATGTTCAACTTAATTTGTTTGTTTAATTTCAGCCCAAATAAATTGTTGACAACCACTTAACTTAAAAAAATGTAGTGAATCCAATAAATCATCTTTAAATCATTTTTTTCAGTACATCTTTCTTAGTTTAGGTTGTAATAAAATAAATTATTGGCAATTTAAGATAATGACCATAATATAGCGTTTTGTGTTTTATTTCATGTCAAATGGCGAAAAGAGAGACTTTTATATTGATAGGAGCAAAACTGCTGTGATGGGAAATCCCCTTAGTGAAACAACTAATGCTTTATTATTATGATATGATTGATTTGATGATGAGTTTAACCTGAATACAGACATGAAGATAATCACCTCTCGATCGATCAATTTTTAATTTTAATTTTGTTTTAAGCTAATTATTATTATAATCCTAAAAAAATGCATCCTGCGTCACTAAGGCATTAAAATACTCAACATAAAACAATTTAGCAAACTAGCACTCCTAGTAAAAAGTATATATATATATATATATATATATATATATATATATATATATATATATATATATATATATATATATATATATATTATATATATATATATATATATATATATATATATATATATATATATATATATATATATATATATATATATATATAAGGTGGGCCATTATATGGATACACCCTATAAAACTTTCACAAGTTTCACAAGAAAAACAATGGTGTGCTTGGTTTAAACGTAACTTTACAAGCCTTCTCACATATACTAATGTGCCACAAACACGACATTAATATCACCAACCATTCCCATTTTATTAAGGTGTATCCATATAAATGGCCCACCCTATATATATATATATATATATATATATATATATATATATATATATAATTATATATATTTTTAAATAGCAATATAGACATTTTCTCATTTTTTATGTTTGTACCTATGTAGAAATAAAGTGACACAATGCATTTCACAGACATGCATGTTTGGGGGAATCCCTCTGCTTTATTGGTGGTTTGAATATAGAGATTATGATGGTTGCTCTAAATGCAGAAGTAGTTTTCAGCTCTGCTACTGCCAATACTACAGCATGTTTTCATTCCAGCATCACCATTAAGAAAATCATGCCCTAATTGAGCTGCAATAAAATCACTTGCCTTATCTTAAATGCTTCATTACTATTGCACATACAAACGGATTGGCTGCTGTTCTAAGCCCTGCTATTCGACTCCTTATTTGATGTTGTTATTGGCCGCCACCATTGTTGGAATTAACCCACTATTACACCAGGCTGTTTCTGTGCACAACATATATATTCCAGTACCTTAAGAGGTGGCATCAACCACTCGAAGCAGTTAATAAGATTGAATTCCACATTTAAAAGGCTCAATAAATAAGTATAGAACTGTGATGTATCATACACAATACACATACAGCATATACTTTTATTATATTTGTTTAATTTTCTGTATTATTCCTAATTTCAGTGAGATGTTTTGGTCCTCTTCTCCACATTTGATTTGGTATAGGCTAGAATTTTATTAAATTTCTTTCAAAGTTGTTTGGAATCCTTAGGGAAAATTGGAGCAAAGCAGAATTTTGTATGCTATAAAGTGACAAAAATAACCAACTTGGCAAATAATAGTGGTTTAATTAGATCATCCCTGTTCCTGGAGGCACACCAACAGTACATATTTCGGATGTCTCCTTTTTCTGAACCATTAATTTCAGGTTTTCGAGTCTCTTCTAATGTCCCGATGATATGATTCAGGTGTGTTTGAATAGGAAGAAGTTAAATGTATACTGTTGGTGTGCCTTCAGGAAAAGGGTTGGGAAACACTGAATTAGATTGTTAGAAATGAGCTCATACAGTATACACTCACCGGCCACTTTATTAGAAACACTTAACTAGTACCAAGTTGGACCCCTTTTTGACTTCAGAACTACCTTAATCCTGTGTGGCATAGATTCAACAAGGTACTGGAAGTATTCTTCAGAGATTTTGGTCCATATTGACATGATAGCATCACACAGTTGATGCAGATTTGTCGGCTGCAAATCCATGATGCGAATCTCCTTTTCCATCAAATCTCAAAGGTGCTCTATTGGATTGGGATCTGTTCACTGTGGAGGCCATTTGAGTACAGTGAACTCATTGTTGTTCAAGAAACCAGTCTGAGATGATTCATGCTTTATGACATGGCGAGTTATCCTGCTAGAAGTAACCATCAGAAGATGGGTACACTGTGGTTATAAAGGGATGGACATGATGTTGACACGACTAGTAGTAATGGGCACAAAGTGTGCCAAGAAAATATCCCCACACCATTATATCACCACCAGCCTAATCTTTTGATACAAGGCAGGATGGATCCATACTTTCATGTTGTTGACGCCAAATTCTGACCCTACCATCTGAATGTCACAGCAGAAATCGAGACTCATCAGACCGGATGTTTTTTCAGTCTTCTATTGTTCGCTCACTGTCCGCTCAACTTCTGATTACTGGATATTTAGCCTTTTTTGGTACATTCTCTGTAAACCCTAGAGATGGTTGTGTGTAAAGTAGATCAGCAGTTTCTGAAATACTCAGACCAGCCATCTGACACCAACAACCATGCCACGTTCAAAGTCACTTAAATCCCCTTTCTTCCCCATTCTGATGCTTGGTTTGAACTGCAGCAGATCGTCTTGACCATGTCTACATGTCTAAATGCATTGAGTTGCTGCTATGTGATTGGCTGATCAGAAATTTGCATTAACCAGCAGCTGGACAGGTGTACCTAATAAAGTGGCCGGTTAGTGTATGTGTGCATATATATGCATATATATATATATATATATATATATATATATATATATATATATATATGTATGTATATATATATATATATATATATATATATATATATATATATATATATATATAAAATAACCCATTTGCTGTTGTAAGACTTTCAGTGCAAGTCAAGTTGCTGGTATGGTCTGGTCTGGTGTTGTATGGAGTTCCAGATGTTTTAAATGCCTTTAGTATAAAGCTGAATTGTATAAATATAATGCTGTCCGGTTTTGGGAACTATTTACATACGCTGCACCAGAATTAATGATTAATAATCATTTGTATTAGGTTACTTCAGGTACGGCACTGAGAAAGCTACAGCCTGGTCTTTCCATATTGACCAAGCACATCTGAAATCCAGTCAGTCCTGGCTCAAAGTATCAAACGGTATTAGAGGTAATCAACCAGTCACGTCAGCACCAGATTTCATGTGTTTACTTGGAGTTAATTAAAGCAAGGCATTGCTGGAAGGATTTTTGAAAAACTATTGTTCAGCCAAACTGGTTTTCCACTTTTACAAGCACTTTTAGCTTACTTCTGCCAATGTGCATAAATGATTTTTAAAACATCACAGCTTCTTATCACATTTTGTCATCCAGTCAAATGCTTGTTCATACAGGGTACACCTAAACACTTAGATATATAAGACAAAGGGGATGGGATAATCAATATGTCCCACCCTATCTTCATGTTTCAGTAATTTCATTACAGATCGAACAAAGCTACATATTAAGGCACTTTAGTGGATTTTTAACAGATTATTAAAGGTGGCATATAATGAAATTCCTAGGCATAGTTGAATAATAAGCGTTCAGTACATGCAATTAACAAATGGAGAGCCTCAAACACCATTGTTTCCTCGTTCTCATGTAAAACCTTCAAGTGTAAAATCTTGGTGAAAAACAGACCAATCGAGGAAAAAAATATGATTGTTACGTTGCACAAGGGATCATTAATATGCTCATCCCAGGCTGTGTTTGATTGGCCACAGCATTTCCTACTGAGATTAAAACAATGATAACCACCCCACACCCCCCCCCCCCCATTTTAACCTTATTTTTATCTACTCTAACTCCAACTGTCACAGTAGCATGAGCATTACCTTTGTGGGCGGTACAAGGTCTGTTACGTTGTTGACGATCAACTACACCTCCCCCTGCCCTAAACCCAGCCGTCACAGTAGCATGGGTGCTAACGTAGTGGGCGGTACAAGGTCTGTTTTGTAGTTGACGATCACCTACACCTCCCCCTACCCTAAACCCAACCATCACAGTAGCATGGGTGCTAACTTAGTGGGCGGTACATGGTCTGTTTTGTAGTTGACGATCAACTACACCTCCCCCTACCCAAAACCCAACCATCACTGTAGCATAGGCGCTACCTTAGTGGGCGGTACAAGGTCTGTTACGTAGTTGACGATCGCCTACACTTCCCCCTACTCTAACCCCAACTGTCACAGTAGCATGAGCATTACCTTAGTGGGTGGTACAAGGCCTGCTACGTAGTTGACGATCACCTACACCTCCCCCTACCCTAAACACAGCCGCCACAGTAGCATGGGCGCTACCTTAGTGAGCGGTACAAGGTCCGTTACGTAGTTGACGATCGCCTACACCTCCCCCTACCCTAACCCCAAACGTCACAGTAGCATGAGCATTACCTTAGTGGGCAGTATAAGGTCTGCTATGTAGTTGATGATCGCCTACATCTCCTCCTACCCTAAACCCAACCGTCACCAATGATCACCTACAGTACGTCATCAAGCTGCAGGCAGAAGCGAGGACATCTTGAAAATATATCCCAGGAGGTACGTTTTTTTTTGTTTTTGTGAATCCACCCGAGGCTGCTGTGTACACTTTTATGCTCCGATTGACCCGCCCACCCCCTTCCCTAAATCCAACTGCAGCGTTTTACAAAGAAATACAGAAAAAGAAAAGCCCTCGCCTGATTTTTACCACGCTTTTTAAGATTTTACCACATTCTCACCCTGTTATTTACTTGTTTATTTTATTTTTTGGCTTCTGTTTTGTCCTACCTGCTTTCTAGAACCGTTCTTCACCGGACTCAAACCCAGTTGTCTCAGTCAACTCCACTCTACGTCTCATGTCCATTAACATACTTGTCAAGTTACCTGACAAACTAACAGCGGAAAAGCTGTCCATACGGTGGTAAGCGATTAGCTGGTAAGCAAGAAAAGGAACGGCATCATACCACCCCTTAACTATCATTTTAAAGATGAAATGCAGCCATACATAGCTCTGGCTACATAATTCGCCATCTCCAAAAATTTATATAGTGCTATGTTTTCAGAATGAGCCTATGTTGAAGAACGTATATCCAGAAATCCAATTTATTTGTAAAAATAAAATGTAAAAGTTTCAATTTAAAGTTTGCAATATGTTTTAATTTGTCAATTCTAACATGTAACAATTATTTGTTGCATTTACAAGATTTTGACCACCAGGTGTGTTTAGCATGTGCTCTTTTGAACGCTTCGAAACAGTGAATCAATGAATCAATTTGTGAAGCAATGTGGTATATGCACAGCTAGTGTTTTTCATCCAATGGTACACTTCCGGAGAAAAGTTAACATGACTACTTTCAATTTTATAAGGTTACTTTACAGCATTCATGTTGTAATGTAATAACAATACATTCAGTTAAATGAACTTAAGCATTCATTTAGTTGTTCAAGCGTAAAACAAGATGAAAGACTGTGTAAATGCTAGTACCATCAGTGGCAGCACAGAAACTCCATTGAAAACACTGGGTTAAAATAAATGTTCATATTGTAAAGACATGGTGGGGAAAATGAAATTTAGTGCAGTGCTTCTTGTCCATCAGGCAGTGAAAAACACAGTTTTTTAAAGAAAACATTTTAAATGTGGTGATTTTGTAAGACAATTCAGCTCTGAAAAGCTTAGCTTTTCATTCAAGCCACACACCTAAGTACTGTATCAGATAACTGAACTTATTGAATCAATGCACTCTCTGTTATATATCACCTTTAAACAATGTTTTGTTATGGTCACTGTTCTCTTTTGCCTATTACAGTATAGAGAAGAAGCAGGTATATTAGGGGTGCACTATTCTGTTCAACTCAATGCCTTTAATCTTTGTTAACTGTAAATTAAACTTGGAAACAATAATGTATTTTAATATTGAAACAATTACATATCTTCAAAAATAATTAAACATTATTGAAGCCATGCAGTCACCATTTAATTGATGCACGGCATTTAAAAGTGCATGAGAGCTAACAATGTTAGAGAGCAATAAGAGTGAGGGAAATCATCAGTAATGGTGCATAGACTGTTTAGTGCACTGTACATTGTATGAAAAGGACCAACTCAAAGATGTCTCCATCTCCCTTTGTGTTTCACAAGAGAAAGCAAAGTAATACATATAAGAAAGTTGTTATAGAAGGAAGATTATTTTTTTATATATAGTAAATTATTGCTGTAATTGCCAAAGACTTTCCATCTAGGTGACTGCTTAGGGTAACAAAACAATTGCAGTATTGAGAAACAAATAACAGAATCAGAATCGATGTGGTTTTTATTCACCAAGTGTGTACGTACATATACAAACATTTTATTTTATGTGTGTTATGTGTTTTCACATAACATTTATTATTAAAGAATGCATTTTAAAACACATATTTGAGTCTTGACATGCTCACCATATGTGCTCAGACTGCTCACGCTAACAAGCATGTGATGTGTGTGAATATAGAATGCAGAAAAAGAGATTCTCTCTGTTTACCTGTGACACTATCACTCTTATGATGAATGAATCCAAATGGGATTATAAACAGAGTGTCTGCCCTCTCCTGGACACAGACACCACCCTCCCACTCACTCACGATTGCACACGCACACAAACACTCAGTAAATGCTTTATCGGTCTCTTATCTAATGCTTAGATGTATAATGTTTAAAAAATGTGTCCCTTTTCTAGAATGATCTCTACTGAATAACATTAACTGCTGGATAACAGATGGGCTAGTGGTTGGGAAACCTGATTAAACATTACTTTTGACCTTGTGACACTAGTGGGCATGTTGTATACAGTAGTCAACATTTGAAGTGGATCAAAAATGTTTTTCAAAATTGTCCAAAGACAAGAATAAGTGTTGTTCAGTAGTTTTCGGACAACTCTGATGAAAGGTTTTGATCCACTTCAAATGTTGACTACTGTATATATGACATATTAGATTGCCATTATACCATTATATCACCATCCATACAGACTATGCTGTGAACTCAAACACTTTAACTGTAACAAAAATCACATATGATATCACCATTATCATTTAAAAATGTAAAACACATTTCACAATGTTTGGCACAATAATTTAGAACACTAATTAATTATTGCGTAACTATAATTTAAAACACAATTCATATATATGAATAATATTTTTTTACATAATTCATATGTGGGCGGTGCAGTGGTGCAGTTGGTAGCGCTGTTGCCTCACAGCATTTCTGTTGGCATTTAAGTGTGGAGTTTGCATGTTCTCCCCGTGTTTGCGTGGGTTTCTTCCGGGTGCTCCGTTTTCCCCCACAGTCCAAAGACATGCATTATAGGTGAATTGGGTAAGCTAAATTGTCCGTCGTGTATGTGTGTGAATGTATGGATGTTTTCCAGTACTGGCTTGCAGCTGGAAGGGCATCCGTTGCGTAGAACATATGCTGGATAAGTTGGCGGTTTATTCCACTGTGGTGACCCCTGATTAATAAAGGGACTAAGCCGAAAAGAAAATGAACGAATGAATAAACAATTCATATGTATGGCTTTTCTGACTAGTAAACATGATCAGTAACTCACCTGGTATAGTGTTTAACTTGGAATGATGAGCGGTAAGTTACAAGATCTATGAAACATCAGTCAAAAAAAAAGTTTAAAGACTTGTACAATCAAGCTAGTGTAAGTGTAAGATAAAGGTAAATAATAGGTTAATAAACAATGCTAGAATCACATTAATTTCAGACACAACTTAACATGGAACTGTACAGTGCCACTTATCACTTTGAATGGAGCCAAACCTACGTTTGATTTAAATTCATTCATTGCTTTCCATTCGACTTAGTCCCTTATATATCAGTGGTTGTCACAGCGGAATGAACCACCAACTATTCCAGCACATGTTTTACGCAGCGGATGCACTTCCAGTCGCAACTACTAGGAAACACCCATACACTCTCACATTCACACACACTCATACACTACAGCCAAATTTGCTTCATCCAATTCACCTATACTTTATAGCCCATGTCTTTGGACTGTGGGGGATACCGGAGCACCCAGAGGAAACCCACGTAAACATGATGAAGAGAACATGCAAACTCCACATTGATATGCCAACTGGCCCAGCCAGGACTCGAACCAGTGACCTTCTTGCTGTGAGGCGACAGTGCTAACAGTTAAGCCACTGTGCCACCGGTGATTAAAATAATAATAATAATAATAATAATAATAATAATAATAATAATTATTATAATAATAAAGAGAGACAGAATAGCTATTTAGCAATTGGTTAACATTATTACCATGTGGGCCAAGTGATGTCAGCTGAAAATTGGAAAATGTTTTTATTATAATAGTTTAGTGTGTGTACAACTAATGACAGTACAGTTCACAACAGGGCAGCAAACCATTCTTTCCTTTAATTTAGCAGAAAATTTGGTTGAATGCTTTACTCTGTTATCCAGCCTACATTGCTTTTCCCCATACTGAAATTAGAAAGTGAAATATAATTTAAGCTAAACATTCCACATAGCAAATATCTAATTAAACAAGTCTGATATTAATAGCATCTCAGTGTTGCCTTGTTAATACAAGGTGTGAAACATAATGACAGTTATTTACTACAGCTCTGTGAGTGACAGCGGTGTGTTGTCCTCATTAGAGGAGGTAAATGGACTGCCGTGATAAGCCAGCACCCATAATATTGTCCATTTTTTTAAACACAAGGAGGGGAAGTCTTTTAAGGATTGTTTTGTTTGTTAACCGCATTGGTATTCTTTTGTCAAAAGGCTATTGGATGATATTCATGCACTGAAGAGTGCCCCAGAGGGCTTTGGGGGCTCCCATAATGCCTCTGGGTGAACTGAGCAGGTGCACAACTGAGAGAAAATAGACTGGACATCAACATGACAGTAACCCAGGGGACATTTTTTTATTCTTTTATTGTGGTGATGTTGCTCTTTCAGAGCTCAAGAGAATCAACAAAATATCAGAGTCTTCTGAGACACCTTCGCATTTCACAGAGAAGTATGATATAGACAGAAGTGAATCATTTAACGTTCAGAATAAATGTATTATTGAAATGAATGAATGAATTAATGAATGAATAAGCTTTACAAACTGTCTCATCATAATTTGAATTTCCGAGCTATTGAAATGACACTAGCTACGTACCTGAATGTTTCTATCCAAAGATGCTAATTAAAAAGCAAAACTGGAATATTGCATTAAAGATTTGCGAATAAGGCAACGATTCTATCCAATGTGTCAAAGAGAACAAAAGAGCCACTTCCTCATAAACTGGTACAAAAAAATCAAAGGGAAAAACAACATTTGCTGTTGTTTTGGAGCCACAGCGAGTCTGTTTTCTTACATAATAAAATTACTGGTGTCAGAAGAAGAAACTGACACACAATGAATGCATGGTGGTATTTCGAGACCACTCTTTGGGAGCACAGCCGCTCAAGATGGTTAAGGCATAGATAGTTAAGGCATTTGAGAATGACCAAAACAACATTTCACATGTTTCACAAAGTGTTCAGACCACTGGTATGTCTATTAATCCTGTCCACTGCACCCATTTTTATCGTCACATGATGTTTTCTAAAGCAAAATCACATGACTATTTTTATGCACATACTGGAATTTATTTGTTAAATATGTCTCCCTGTAAAAAGTTTACCTTACTCATGTGCATACATATTTCATCAAGCATTTTTCAAATTTAATAATCCAAAATGCGCACAAATCAACACAGGCTCATTCTGAAAATGTAGCCCTATATGTTTCTGGAGATTGTAAATTATGTAGCCAGAAGTACGTATGGCTGCATTTCATCTTTAAAATGAATGCTACAGGGCGGTATGACACCGTTCCTTTTTACTTTTAGCAGCTGACTGCTTTCATCCATATGGACGGCTTTCCTGCTGTTACCAGTTTGTCCAGTTAGCTCACCATGTACGTTAGCAGACTTGAGACTCAGAGAGGAGTTGACCACAACGAAGTTCGAGCGAAGAACAGTTCCAGAAAGTGGGGAAGACAAAAACAGAAGCCAAAGGATAAAATAAAGAAGTAAATAACAGAGTGGGAACGTGGTAAAATCTGAAAATGTGGAAAAAATCAGACGAGGGCTTTTCTTTTACTGGATTACTTTTGAAAACACTATTGGTTGGGTTTAAGGAAGCAGGAAGGTGGGTCAGTTGATCACTCACTCACTCAATCAGTCATTCATCCAGTCAGTCAGTCGACAGCGGCCTCTGATGGATTTACGTGAGAAGAGCAGGTGCGAATGGCACGAGAGAAATTTGAGATCTCAAAAAGCGTACAATGGATATAGTGGTACGTTTTCAGATTGAGCCTGGTTTGGCATAAATATAGATGGATGAAAAGATAGCTACTGAAAGAACTGCTAAAGTTGAAAGATGGTGTGATCACAAGAGTCTGGATTTTGATCTGAAGCACAGTAAACTTCTATTTGTTCTCAATTTATTCTAGGAGAAACGATGGAGATTTGCTGAGATCTCATTCGTGATTTTTCCTACATGAACACAGTGTGTGTTTATACATGACCTATTGAAATCAAATCACACTTGCTGAGACAGATAGGTGTATCACCTCAGCATGACTGAGTGTGTGTGTGTGTGTGATGGTCTAGTCCCCTGGGCCATAAAGGTAATCCCTCTACTCTACACTCTTCAGCAGGTGTGTGTGTGTGTGTGTCTTCAGGCATGGCTGTTGGCAGCGCTTTCTCCATGGACTCATGAGGGACGCTGGGGAATGGCCTCTACTGGGCAAAATGGCTCCAGGAAACACAGATTCTCTTTCTCTCAGACAAGAACAGCATATATTTCCATTCCATATATTCTCTCACCTGTTAATGACTAAAAAAAGGGGGAAATGTCATCTGTGGTGATTTTTTTTTTTACAGGGTATCGGTTTTCACAGGGTCCTGAGAATGTGGGTGAGGCCTGTCAACACCCTCTCATCTGTCAGACACAGGTCACATGACCCTGCATGTCACATGACCTAAGAATCTTCCTGCCGGAAGAAATGAGATTAGAATTTTCCTCTATTGTTCTCACCTTGATCTTTTGTTTCCCTAATCATCTCCACATGCAGAACCTGCTCACATATGCCAATAGTTTCTTAACCAGTAGCATTTAAAACACCACTTGCATGTGTATTGCAACTTTACATGCTGCATAAAACAATTTTTTAAATTTCTATAACACAATGGCCAGTCCTAGTCTCTCTTAACTTTTTTTAACATTTATTTGTGATTATTTACTCAAGCTTTAACGAAACATTTTGTACAATCAAGGTTGTAACCCCCCCCCCCCCCCCCCCCCCATTTTTGAACCTTGCCGCCGAAATGAATTAGCAAACAAATACAATTAAAATATGATTACAGGAATAGATAAAAATATAGCAAAATGAAAATATTAATACTATTAAATAAATAAATAAACAAATAAATAAAAAAAAAAAATAATAATAATAATAAAAAAATAAACTTTAAAAATAATTCAAATAAATTATTACCTACAGTACATGATAATACAAATCAATAATCTGATACATTTATAGTGGTCTTTTACATACATATGAAACCAAACCATATTGGTGATCACAATTAAACCTGCTTGCACATATCTCTTTATATAAATCAGATAAAGGAGAGTCTTCCTTTTTTCAAAATATCTGATCATAGGTTGCCATGTCTCATAAAATTTTAGGACAGATCCCTTCATTAAATATTTAATTTTCTCTAATTTCAAATAGAAAATCAGATCACACATCCACAGTGAGGCTGCTGATTTCCACTCAAGTAGTATTCTTCTCCTTGCTAACAAAGTAGAGAAGGAGATAACATTTTTTTCCGTGTTGGTTAACGATATCTTGTGTTCTGGTACACCAAAAATAGCTAACTCAACACCAGGTTTTATCTATAAATTAAAGGAATCATTTAATGTTTAAATTATTTGTGCCTAATAGCCACTCAACTTTTGACAAGCACAGAACATATGGAAAAAGTCTGCCTTGTCACTTTTACATCGATCACACACCTCATCAATAGAAGAATATATTTTTGAGAGTCTACATTTTGTGTAGTAGGCTCGATGAATAATTTTAAATTATATGAGATTGAGACGTAAAAATGTTAATAAAAGTCACTTTTTCAAACATTTCTAGGTTAAAAGTTGTTGGAAGAAAGACCAAGATCCTATGGTTTAATTCAAAAGCATAAATAAACAGAAAAAATTTATTAAGTTATGAATCACAAAATATAGAAAATAGCTAATTTATGGATTTTTTTTACAGTGTGCTGTACATTAAGGACTTACAAAAGACATCATTTTTGTATGTACCTGTATAAGTATATGCTATTCTCTTACCCCAGCCCTAATACAACCTTCACAGAAAATAGCATTTTTACATTTTTCAAATACAAAAATCTGTAAGATTTATAACCTGTTTTCCACACACAAATATAAACATGTTGGGTTTTAATGTTTATGGGGATTTTGCATAGACGTAATGGTTTTATATTCTACAATACATCACACAGTCTATCCCTAACCCCAAACCCAACCTTCATAAAAAACTTAAACTTACAAGAAAAAAAAAAAAAAATCCATATAATTTATGAGCTGTCTTCCTTACAGGGAGCAAAACATGTCCCCACAAAGATAATATCGGGGTTGGATCAGAAATTGTATTAAAATATTTATATTAGAACAAAGGGATCTGTAAATAATTTAATTTAATTTAATTTAATTTAATTTAATTTAATTTAATTTAATTTAATTTAATTTAATTTAATTTAATTTAATTTAATTTAATTTAATTTAATAGTTACAAGTGCAAACATTTCCTGGTATTATTGAAGTCCATCAAGAGCTCTCTGTCTAAAACCACAGTAGCATCTCGCTCTCTCTGTTTCTCTCTCTCTCCCTCTCTCTCTCTGTTAATGCAGGACATTCAACAAAGCCTCAGATCCAATCTGATATACATAACTATCGGTCAGATGGTTATCACTGAGCAAATGTTTTTCAGTTGTAGTCAAATAACGGGGCTGAACAAACGAAAGATAACCCTCAGAAGGAACACAAACACTTGGGGGTGATTTTTGGTAATTTAGTAAATTGGCGCTTTCTGGGGGCTTTGAATGAAGGCCTTTGTCCGGCCTCAACCAGGATCACAAGTGTTATTGATGCTAATAATATACTTCAGCAAACAGAGAGCTCTACAGCAGGTTAAACGGGTGATATGAACCCCTGCTCACAGTGTTGACCAAAGGATCACGAGAGTCTAGCAGGAGTTCATTATAATAAGCCCGGCTCAGAGAAGAATCCCAGGCATTTGTCTGGGTAGCCTATGAGATGGAGCCATGTCAGTCACGTGACCCCACCATGAAATGTCTCATGATCAGCAATGATGGAGTGTCAGACCCGAGACCTTCATTATGTCAGAATATCTCCATATCACATTTATGCGTGAGCGCGAGGCTTTTGGGATGAATCTCTCACGGTGTAGGGTGCTATGTGAGATTAGCCTGAATCACTGCACTCGAGATCGGCCAACCACACAATAGAGCACATTTTTTTAGCCCTGCGTATAATCGTTTCACTTGCGACCACAGAGACTAGCTGTCTCCTACTGCCCATCACCTATTTGTCTTCTCGTTTTTCTTCTTCCCTTGTTCTTTTCAGGCTTTGAATGTACAGAGGAAAGTCGTGGAGTTATATGTTCGTCTATGATGTGAATAACAGACACATACATCCCTGCGGACAGTATACTGTGTTGACAATGGCTGCCAAACCTGGCTGATGTCACCAGGGTAATGTTGCACACTAATGGATGTTTTTTTTTTTTTTTTGAAAAGCCTGTGCGATTGCTTTGAGAGATTTTTTTTTTACATTGTGAAATGCACAGGCTCATTTACACTTGAGTTCTGTGTACGTTTTTTCTTTATAAATGATTTCATGATCACAGCATGTTCTGATCTGCTCAGTGGACTGAAGACATTATTCAAACGTATGCTCGCCATCGCTTCACGCGTCCAGTCATTGAGGGAGCGAGTGATAAGATGCACTGGGTCGGTCAGACGGAAGAAGTGTGTCAACATTTCTACTTCAAAACATCTTTGTGTGACATGCAGCCCTGTTTGTATTAATAATATTTCGGGATGAATCTTAAAGAGTTGGTTGAATTCAAAATGATTAGCCTCCTGTAAAAATTGTATTATTTTTTTAATAATAAAAAAGTATTGTTTAATGAAAATACACTTTTTATTTTTTAAACATATTATTTTTTAATAACCAATTCTAATAACTACCTTCTTCTGTCTTTGCCCTGATGACAGTGTATAATACGTTTGTTTTTCACACTATAGTATTTAGCTCAAAGCGCAATTTAATGACTTAGGTTAACTAGGCAAGTTTGGATAATTAGGCAGGTTATTGGATAACAGTGGTTTGTTTTGTAGTCAATAGAAGAAAAATAAAACTTCTTAAGGAGGTTAATGATATTGACCATAAACATAAATGCTGCTGCAGCCAAACTCAAAGACATAAGACTTTCCTCAAATATTAAAGGAAACGCTGTGAAAAGGTGCTTGGTTTGTTAAACTGCACTTGAGAAATAATTGAAAAAGAGTTCCACAAGAGGGCTAATAATTTTGACTTATTTTGACGATGGAAACATTGTACTACTGGTCACATGTTTTGAATAATTAATTGTTTGTGTCATTGTAAATCATTTGAAATGTACTTGTGAAATTTTCAGTCTCAAATAATGCTTCAAAAATCATTCTAATGTGCACATTTTATGCTGAATTATTATGAACTGTCATTGGTACTCAAATATTCAAAATAATATATACACACACACACACACACACACATATATATATATATATATATATATATATATATATATATATATATATATATATATATATATATAGATAGATAGATAGATAGATAGATAGATAGATAGATAGATAGATAGATAGATAGATAGATAGATAGATAAATAATCTGTCACTTTGCTAAATAAGTTTTGATGAGTAATGAGTTTTATTCATTCACTCATTTTCTTTTCGGCTTAGTTCCTTTATTAATCTGAAGTCACCACAGCGGAATGAACCGCCAACTTATCCAGCAAATGTTTTACGCAGCGGATGCCCTTCCAGCTGCAACCCATCACTGGGAAACATCCACACACATACACTACGGACAATTTACCTTCCCCAATACCGCATGTCTTTGGACTTGTGGGGGAAACAGAAGCACCCATAGGAAACCCACGCAAACACAGGGAGAACATGCAAACTCCACACTGAAACGCCAACTGACCCAGCTGAGGCTAGAACCAGCAACCTTCTTGCTGTGAGGCAAATGTGCTACCCACTGCGCCAGTTGTGCAAGTATTTGTTGTTTTTGTTGTTGTTGTTGTATTATTATTATTATTATTATTATTATTATTATTATTATTATTATTATTATTATTATTATTATTATTATCATCAATGGATACATCCAGTCCTTATTATGTTATAATTCTTAATGAAACTATTAGGGGGAGAAAATAAAATACCACGTTGGGTCACTCAAGAAGAGTCCAGGAGAAAAGAATTACGTCACGTGTGTTTGTTGGAGCAAGAGCAGAAGTTGAAATAACGATTGTGCTGACAGAACATGTGCTGCTTTTTACAGCTTTCTCTCATTACCATCACACTCACTCACACATGCACACACATGCATTTGCTCCAAACAACAGCAGCATCTGCAGCCTCTACAATGTTGACGATAAACAGCCAATCCAGTCCTATTTAATCTAAGAGTCAATCTTTTGGCAGATTAAAAGTTTTGAAAATTGTAATTTTATCGAGTAGCTTAACATCTGCTGCAGCCAAAGCTGTGATTAAAAGCAAGCAGAAGATGCAAGTGAACAGAAAACATTGCCTGCTGTACTGTATGTCTACATACACACCTAACTTCATGGGGACTTCTCATAGACGTAATGGTTTTTATACTGTGCAGACTGTATATTCTGTCCCCCTACCCCTAAACCCATCTCGTACAGGAAATAATCTGCATTTTTACATTTTCAAACAACTTCATTGTAATTTATAAAAATTTATTCAATATTTTTTTTTTTTCCTTTTGGGGACCAAAACAAAGAAGTCCCCACAAGATAAAAATTTGCTTGTATTGCTATTCTTGTGTGGGCATTTGGTCCTCACAATGTAAGGAATACAAGGCATACACACACCTCAACACTCCATCATCTCACTTTAGCATAATAGAAATAATAATATTATCATTTCTCAATAAGATCCTGTTGTTTCAAACCTAATGTACAATGTTTAAGTAAAGTTTCATAAACTAATTTCGAGAGGAGCACGTGATATGATTGAGCACATCTGGCCACTCATCTGTAATCAGTAATAATCCAATCAGAGTGATCCTAGTCTACTATAAATGGATAATTTTCTCCCTACTGCTCTATCTTCGTTTGGAAGAATCCCCCCTTCCACCCCATCTCCTCCTTTTCCTCCCTTTACTAAAGGGGAAGCTCTCGAGACCTACCTGATCTCGGATCTCCTGATATGCTTATCGACCGGGTGGGAGCCTTGGGCTCAAATATCTCCGAAGCTCAGGGTTCTCTCCCGGGACAGCATGCCAAACCTGCTTTAAATGCCAAGCATATCTAAGTGCGAACTCTTGAAATGCAGTTTATTTAGAATGAACATATTGCTTGTGACTTCAAATACATCAACTTAACCACATAAAAGTAACATCATAATAGTGTTGGACAGAAAGAAATTGAAAGTTTAAATAACATTTCTACTTCCCGTACCTAGAGTTTTGGACTATTTGTAACTAGTTGGACTGAAGCAGTTGTGTAAAGTAAAAAATTGCAAATACTACGGCAATTAAGTAGTTTTTTCTTAGGAATTGTAATTTACTAAGTAGCTTTAAAGATGTGTACTTTTACTTTCCCTTGAGTACATTTTAGTGCAGTATTGGTACTTTTACTCCACTGCTTTCCTTCAACCTGCAGTCACTACTTTATTATTTCCTGTCTGTGGGGATTAAAAATCAGTCCTCTGATTCCTGTCCAATCAGATCACACACAGAAGGGAAATTGCATCATAATGGACTACCCCAAGACATGGGCGATTTATAATTGCAGCAAACTGTTTGCAAACATTAAAAGGGTCCAAGAAGATGTCCAAAATCTTTACATGCATTTACTCTGAGACTGTTTAGATGCATGCTACTGATGAGAAGGTGACGGATGTTTACTGTATGATGACCGAAATGGCTTCAAACCCAGCAGGCACAAGATGTCAACATGATGTCAGATTGACGTTATTCTCGCCGTAGGGACGTTACATTTTGTTTGAAAATGAAAATCGAGTTTTAAGTCAGAACTCAACATCAGGCCTACGTCAATATTTAACATTCAACCTAAAATCAACCAAATATCAACGTCTAATGATGTTACAGTTTGACGTTGTGTGGACGTTACCACTATGACATCTGTCAGATGTTGAACTTTGGTTGCTACCTCTGACGAATAAATGTCAGTATTTGACGTCAATATGACGTTGGTTTAAGATGTTGGCTCGTCGTTGGATTTTTGTCACTTTCTAACAACCTAAAATCAATCAAATATCAACGTCATTTGACGTGGTTATTGGACATCAAAATAACATCCTTAGATGCTGACTAAACATTGATTTCTGGTCACCTGACATCACAACCTAAATCTAATCTAATAATAACGTCATGTGATGTTGTGTGCCTGCGGTGCAATAACTAAATGCACTACAGAATGTTACGTTTACACACATCCATCAGCTTTTTACAGCGTAATACTCACTACTCACTACTCTTGAGTACATTTAGAAGGGCTACTTTTTACTCATACTTTGAGTGATATTTACAACAGATACTTTTACTCTACTTGCACTACATTTTTGGGCAAGTAATAGTACTTTTACCTAAGTATGATTTTTCACAGTGTTGGGCAGTAGCGTCGCTACAAGCTACATTTACCGATCGCAGATCAATAAGTGACAGCACCAACATTCACGGAGCTGTAAGGCCGGTGTCTAGCCGATGAAGGTAAATCCATATGATGTCGAGAATGACAATTTCTTCTTCTTCCTGTTTTACGATTGTTTACAACAAACTTTTTGGTGCGTTACTGCCACCTCTCGCTCTGGTCGGTGACGTCGCAAATCAATCATTAGGCTGACATAGATGACCTGGGTAGAGGAGATGTTTTCTGGAGATTTGTTTCTGTTTGGTCCAATATTATTTACAGTAAATAACTGAACTGAACAATTCTGCCTCATATGATTCATTGCCAGTTTTAGTGATCACTAAGATATAAATGATCATTTAAGTTGCTTCGATTTAAAAATGAAAATTGCAAAATAGCTTAAATGTAGCTAAGTAGCTTTTAACTTAGCTTGCTAAATTTCCCAGGGTGTAGCTTTTAGTGTAGTTCAGCTACATTTTAAGTAGTGTAGCTAATAGCTTAGCTCACTACATTTTTCAAGTAGCTTGCCAAACATTGATTTTTCAGTACTCTTTTCATCACTGGAGTTGTGTTAAAAGTTAAAGTTTAATTATATCAGAAACGTTACAGCTGATTTAATGAAGTACAGAAGCAGTTATAATCTACATCCAAAATTGCATACTTCCAAGTAAGCTAAAAACAGTATGCGAGCCGAGTAGTATGTACGAACTCATATAATTCGAAAAACAGTATGCGAAAAGAATCCGTATGACCTACTACTTCCAGGGAGATTCTGAGGGGCACATCTGATGGACGCTTTGCTATCCCATGATGCACCGCAAGAGAATTCATGAATTGGAGGGAAGCGACGCAACTGAAGTGGGTAGGTCACGTGATGATGACAAAATTGCGGATGTAGAACGCCCGAGTTCCATTTATGCTACTGACATTAACGGTCGAGTAGTACATTTAAATTCAAATGCAGTACCTACTGAGTAGTAGGTGATTTCAGACACAGCCACTGCCATAGCTTTATTTGTTTTGGAAAAATGGCAAGAAAACGATTAATAGTATAACAGAACGTAAAATAAGTTAGTATTAATGTTAATATTTAATAATAATAATTTTAGATTTTAATCAAATAAAATTGTACACTGTATATGTTATTATTATTTATTTGAATAAAACAATAATAAACAGATGTATACAAATATAGTGCCTTTCTTTCTAGAATTTCTAAAACCACATTTGCTGACAACGCAGCAGTTTTCAGTCTGATCCATGAAAATGTTTCTACCGTATATTTGAAACGAAATAGCTACTTATTGAAGAAAAGTGATGAGTGCTCGGCGTCACACCAAGATATTAGTAAATCCTGTGTGCTTGTGTGTGTGTTGTAGTGAGTGAGTGAGTGAGTGAGAGAGACAGTGAGAGAGATTAGAGGTAATACATATTGTTGAATGTCTCACCTCACCATCATTGAGGGATATTTGGGGATTACGATTAGAGAGTGTCACAACCCAACTGGATCTTCTGCCCTGGGCTTGAGCACACAAAGAAACACAGAAACTTCTCCCACAATCCTCTCTGCTCTCCCACCAGCCCACAGTAACGCTGTCAGCACAACGGCGCTTCAAAACTAGCTGTGCTGGTGAAAAAGAATGAACTTTGAATTTGAGTTTTAAGATTTAAACCTTTCTGGAGAATGCGGGCATGTTGGGAAACACAGTAAACTTTGTGACAGAAACAATCACCACTTTATTTCTTTTACATTTTGAGTGTTTTGTATTTTTAACCAATCCTAGTTTGTGTATTACAGTAGCTTTGGTACATTTTTCGAAACATCTTTGACATTTGCAAAGCAAAAAGTTCCTTCATTCATTCATTCATTTTCCTTCGGATTAGTCTCTATTTCGGTGACGCAGTGGCGCAGTAGTTAGTGCTGTCGCCTCACAGCAAGAAGTTCACTGGTTCGAGCCTCGACTGGGTCAGTTGGCGTTTCTGTGTGGAGTTTGCATGTTCTTTCTGGGTTTGTGTGGGTTTCCTCCGGGTGCTTCGGTTTCAAGTCCAAAGACATGCGGTACAGGTGAATTGGGTAGGCTAAACTGTCCTAAGGCTAAGTGTGAATGAGTGTGTATGGATGTTTCCCAGAGATGGGTTGCAGCTGGAAGGGCATCCGCTGTGTAAAACGTGCTGGATAAATTGGCAGTTCATTCCGCTGTGGCGACCCTGGATTAATAAAGCTGTAAAAAGAAAATGAATGAATTTGTCTCTATTTCAGAGGTCGCCACAGGGGAATGAACCGCCAACAATTCCAGCATACGTTCTATGCAGCAGATGCCGCTCCAGCTGTAACGCAATATTGGGAAACACACATATACACTCATTCACACACTTATTCGCACACGCACGCACACACACATAGACTACAGACAATTTTGTTTATTCAATTCACTTATACCAGGTGTCTTTGGACTGCAGGAGATACCGGAGCACCCAGAGGAAACCCACATAAACACGGGAAGAACATGCAAGCTACACACAGAAATGCCAACTGACTCAGCCAGGGACTCAAACCAACAACCTTCTTGCTGTGAGGTGACAATGCTAACCACTGTGCTGCCCAAAAAAGATAGTGCCTTTCTCAAAACAACTTGTACAAATAGCCAAACACCATGGATTACTTATAAAAGCCTTATAAAATCATAAATTCATCTCTGAAAAATAAAAATCTGTGTTAATGAACATGACAGTACCATCAGAATGATAAGTTCTTGTGTCATTGTTTATGGACAAGTCAGTCTGTACTCTGGAGGGATGATCTGATGTAAACTATGGTTACAGTACTGATGACAATTGTACATTTTAGGTTACATCATAGTGTTTGTGGGAGTATGAGTGATTCAAATAGTGATTCAAATTTATGCTTCTAGTGTTTGTAATTTAATTTGTTGACAGACTATGTCATTGCAATACAGATTGAAAAGCACTGCACAGAAATGTGAACATAGGACAATAATCTCCCACCTGCAGCTTCTCCATGATGGAAGTCCAGCGCTCTCCAGTCTGCGGCGCCTAGACTGCAGCTCTGCACAAGACGTTTGGCCATAGGGGAAACAGTCGTGCCCAATTGAGCCTGTTTCTCTCGAGAATTTTTAATTCTTCACTTTCGCCAATTGGTGAAGTTTTTCATCACCGCTGTCGCCACTGGCTTGCATGGTTCGGGACTCATGGAGCTGCTCATCAATGGATTTGCTCTTCAGTGTTTGAACTCTCAGCGGTGAAAGTTAAACCACACTGAACGGAACTAAACTGAACTTCAACACAAAACTGAACTGACATTGTTTAAATTCACTAGAACTTCTATGTCAAGCTGCTTTGACACAATCTACATAGTAAAAGCGCTATAGAAAAAAAGATGAATTTAATTAAATCATAAAAAATAGTCTAGGCAGCACGGTGGTGCAGTGGGTAGCACAATTGCCTCACAACAAGAAGGACGCTGGTTCGAATGGGTAAGTTGGCATTTCTGTGTGGAGTTTAGATGTTCTCCCCGTGTTCGCATGGGTTTCCCCCACAGTCCAAAGACATGCACTATAGGTCAATTGAATAAGCTAAATTGGCCGTAGTGTATGTTAGTGTGTGCAAGAGTGTGTGGGTGTTTCCCAATGTTGGGCTACGGCTGGAAAGGTATCCGCTGTGTAAAACATGTACTGGATAAGTTGGCAGTTCATTCCGCTGTGGCGACCCCTGATAATAAAACGACTAAGTTGAAAAGAAAATGAATGAATGAATGAATGAATGAATGAATGAATGAATGAATGAATGAAAAAAGTCTAATGGAAATGTTTAGATTGAGATATTATTAGGACAACTTGTTCAACCATTTTGCTTGTAAAGACTTATGCAATCAAATACTGCCTAAATGTTGTGGGGGGTGAGATTATTCAACAGAGACCCATTATAATACATTTTGATCTAACAGGATATAAGCAAATGATAATGTAGGTACCAGCACAGAAATGTACATAATCATTTGCATGAATGTACCAAAACATTTGCAACTTGTTCAACGAAATGAGAAACTGCACATGTCGCAATGATGCAAATAGTGAACTGGTTTTTTGTTGTTGTTGAGAATTTCAAATCTGATCTGAGAAATGCACCAAAGTAACTGAGAAAAACTGTAATCCAGGCATCAGCAGCTGAAGCCGACTCGAACGCAGCTGAACTCTGGACAGACTTCAGATTGCAGACTCTCTGCTTTGATTTAATAAGAAAAGTCCTGAAATGCACGCACAATGTGGCCTGATATTTATGTGAAGTACAGCGGTCCATGTTTGTCTGTGTGTGTGCTGAGGGACTGGAGCCTTTGTAGGGGCCCGAATGGATACTGTAAGAGTGTGTGTTCAGTTCTCTGTGTGTGTTTGTTGAGGGGAGGGTGATGAATATTAAGGGTCTATTGTAATGAAAATCCTGCTGGCCTTTGGAGAGAGAGGCTTTAAAGCTGTAGCCGTAGGGACTTCCATCTGCCGTACCGTCAGCCCTCAAACACACACACACACGCACACACTGTCAGCTCTCACCCCTTCAAACACACACAAGTATTCCAAAAACCCGCAGTTCTCACACATTTGAATGCATGTAAACTTCGAACCAAACCTTATTACTGTTAATACACACATTTAGAAACATTGGGGAAGGTTGTGCTGTGTATGAATTCCATAGGCATATACAAATATGAAATACATTCCCTAAAATGATGGATGGATGGATGGATGGATGGATGGGTGGGTGGGTGGGTGGGTAGGTAGATAGATAGATAGATAGATAGATAGATAGATAGATAGATAGATAGATAGATAGATAGATAGATAGATAGATAGATAGATAGATAGATAGATAGATAGATAGATAGATAGAAAGATAAATCCTACCTCCCAATTCTTGTGATGGGCTTATGACTGGTGCTTGGTAACGTTACAAAGCCTGGGTTTTCACTGTTAACAGCAAACTGGACTACAGGCTGCTGCAGCCAAAGAACTATAGTACAAGAAAAAGTTCGATGCATAAACATGAATGGTGTTTTGCACTGCTCCTAACTAGCTTTACGTTAACTTACCTTTCATCGTCTTTATGTGTTGTTGTACTCTCTCTGTCGTTGGTTTTAATGAAAAATGTACTCAGCTTATTACATTTGGCCACGTCAGTTTCTTGAGACTTCTTTTTTTCTTTTTTTTTTAATTCTGGCCTTTTCATCACCTCCTTTGCACTTTTTATTATCCATTTTTAACTCTCGCTGTTCGTGTATCTCTTAACTGATTTTGCTGTTGAGCAAGATGGCGCTGTCTGGGGAGTCAAATGATAATTACGTCATCATTAACCTGCAGGCTGCTCTTGGGGCTGCGAAAAAATAAATAAAAAGAGTGGAGCTGCGGTAAAATAATGAATAAAAAGAGTGAAGCTATGGTAAAAAAATAAATAAATAAATAACTGTGAGTGCAGGTAGCCAGGGACATCGGCCCACACGGCCAAAAAATGGACCGGCCCACCAGGAATTCTCCCGGTCCTCCCAATTATCCAATCCGGGCCTGGATGGATGGATGGATGGATGGAACGATAGATAGATAGATAGATAGATGGATGGATGGATGGATGGATGGATGGATGGATGGATGGATGGATGGATGGATGGATGGATGGATGGATGGATGGATGGATGGATGGATAGATAGATAGATAGATAGATAGATAGATAGATAGATAGATAGATAGATAGATAGATAGATAGATAGATAGATAGATAGATAGATAGATAGACTAAAAATATCCATGTTTTTTTTTCCAAGAATTATATATATGTTTTTGAATTGCATTATGGGACTCTGACCTTAACAGATATTTTTACTGTACACAGACAGACAGGATATATTTAGTCATTGTTTGTAATGTTTCTTTATTATCTATTTTTCTATTGATTTTTTTTTTAGTTTTAGAAATTTCAATAACAGTTAAACTGATAAAAAAGATAAATGTTTCCTTGGCAACTAGCAAAAATATATCCATTTTCTTTATTTCAGCGATTGCTTATTTTATTTCAAGTAAGAAAAATAAGTTTTAGTTAGGTCGTAGTGCTCTTTTAATGAATGTATGCAGTTTAGTCATGTACAAACAACATAGACAGGCACAACCATTTTATTTTTTCTGTGTTTTCATGTTTTAGGAAGTTTAGGTTTTGAGCATCTCTGATCTTTATCTGAAGCTCTCCAGTTAAAAAGAAGAAACAAAGAAAACAATATCTCAATCAGTGTTGGGGAAAGTTTCTTTTGAAAGTAATGCATTACAATATTAAGTTACTCTCCTAAAAAGTAACTAGTTGCATTACTCAGTTACCTTTTATGGTAAGTAATGCGTTACCTTACTTTTGAGTTACTTTTGAGTTACTTTTGCGTTTTCTCACCAGGCTGAGGCTTGATCTCTTTCAAAACTTGCAGGTTTTTTTTTTAAATAAAGGAGCTCTGCAATTAACAACACACTGTATAACCTGCATCTTATTTACCTTAAAAAAACACACAACTAAACAGAGTAATAATAATAATGTAGGATTATGTTATCTTCTGAGAACTTCCTGAGCTTAGAGCTCTACATGCTGTATAAACAGATTAATGAAAGTTTAAAGCATTGTGTTTGCCACTTTAGTACTTGTCTTATTAGTGAAGGACAAACCATTTTCAAGTGCAATTCCTTTTCTTTCATGTGTTCAAAATACTGAATGCATTCTCTCATATCAATTTTAATTCAGCAATTTACTGAAGTAAACATATATTTTTTTAAAAAGTAACTCAAGTAAATTACTTAATTTTTAAAAGTAATGCGTTACATTACTTGTTACTTAGAAAAGTAATATTATAACATAACTCGCATTACTTGTAATGCGTTACCCCAAAACTGATCACAATAATCTAAAGTAACTGCCTCAAACTCCATTCTTATTCATTGCTAAATCCAGCATAGCCACGTTTATCTCCACTCAGAATTTATCTGGTGCAGTTTTGTGCAAAATGAAGTGATGAGAGGAGCTCATCCATCACGCACGTCTTTCCCGTAGATGGCCGTGGCTCACTACATTACCTGTTCTGATGTGGTCAGGATGGTCCTGCACGGCTGCTGCTGATGCGTTAGAATCACTCATCCCTGCAGAATCCTCGCTCGCTGTAGAGAGATCTCCGCTGTTCTCTCCTTAATGCTCCTTCATAAGACGTCTTTCGAGCTGGACCTGTGGCCCATGTGCAGTGCATGCTGGGGCTGGGGAGATGGAGTGTGTCCGATGTGTAATGTGGCATTATGAGAAGTATGTCTGTAATGTGGCGTTAGAAGGACCCTTGGCAGAGTGCAACTATAACAGGATCCTGCAAACACACTGGGGTGCTGATGGTTGCGCCTTCTACTGTGACGCTCATGATATGTGTCTTCATATGAAGACCGACAAAAACTCAAACTTCAGAACACAGGTTTTGGACTGCTAAAAAGAGAAGGTGTCACAACACTACTTTGTATAAACGTAATTCAAGTAAATGAACACAATGTACTCTTAATACAATTTACTGTACGTTGTGTCAAATCTGCTTTACATGGTTGAAGTATGAATTCCATTTATTTATTTGCCATATTTTTTAAGAACATGAACTTCATGAACAGCATTTTAGGAAAATAACCAGTGATTATAGAATTTCTAGGAGCATGCTTTTATAGTTGTAGTACAAGTTATTAAATATTTTGGTGTATTAAATTTTTTTTGGCTATTAACTCTTTAAGATCCACTCTATGGAAAAAAAAAACATATATGTATATATATATATATGGGTTGTAATGATATTGGAGTTTGATACCAATCGGTACTGAAATTTTAAAAACGTCCAGTTGGTCATCGGTTCACCAAACTCACCGCTATTTACTGCGTGTAACCACAGATACAGGGAGCATTTCAAAGTAACTTCGATCAGCTGGTTTGTCTATAAGCTAACATACGAGCAATCTGCTGATGAATCGTGGCTTTTAAACCGTCCAGAGTCCCTGTATCTGTGGTTACACGCAGTGAACAGCAGTTGAGTCTGTGTGTGTATATATATATATATATATATATATATATATATATATATATATATATATATATATATATATATATATCTCACAGCAAGAAGGTCGCTGGTTCGAGCCTCGGCTGGGTCAATTGGCATTTCTCCTTGCAGCTGTAAGGACATCTGCTGTGTAAAACATACAGTATGCTGTATAAGTATAAGACTCCTGATTAATAAAGGGACTAAGCTAAAAAGAAAATGATTGAATAAATGAATATATATATATATATATATATATATATATATATATATATATATATATATATATATATATATATATATATATATATATATATATATATATATATATATAAATAATAACAATATTAATAATAAGTAGGATTTATTTTTTTTGAAAAGTCTACTTTTTACAACACTGACATTCAAACCACTGCAGAAATGTTCTAGCATATAAATCCATGTAGCCAACATATACAGTACTATACTATAGATGCATTTGTTATATAGCCTACTATAAAAACCAGTAACATATCGTATATATTTATGTTTTCACAAGCTTTAAAGACGTAACATAGATTCCGCTTTTGAATCATACTGTAGGTCACCCATAGCTTTCATCATGAGCCACAACTACGTTCAAAATGGCATAATTTTTTTCAAAGTGCAGTATGAAGGGAGCGGAACTATGAATATAAAGATCACTAAAATTGAGCTGTAAAACTATGCTTCTAGCTACAACTCTAGAGGTGTAGTTGCAAACATACAAGTTTGCCACGCAGTTTGCGAATGTTCGTTGGAGTGATGAATTTGGGAAACGCCAACTCAACAAATTATGTTTGTAACAGCAAAACTTGCGATCTTAGTTGGCTAAAGATTTAGTTGGTTAACGGTTTTGGGAAAAGTATCCCAGAACAAGGAACATTTTTATTGTGAAATTCACTCAGTCACTCAGTCAAACTTTACTGACCCCATACTTTGCAGCTGTTAAAATATGTCACAGTAATTTTATTAGCTTTTGATCTACTATGTTTAATTCTTACATTTTTTTGTATGAACATCTTCAAAATGTTAGTTAGTTACTGGCAACATGTTTAAAATTAGGATCCACACCGAATCTGTACGCGCAGAATTCCGCAGATTTTCCACAGATTTTTAGCCCATCCTTAATTCTGTTTATTTACTTGAGTAAATGTGTGTAAATCTATATTTTTTCTTTTTTTAAATTAATTACAGTAATATTACTGACTAATATGAAAATGTTCATCAGATTTATGTACAATGCAGTTTGTACAGTAATATTTTCTGTCTTTTAGTAGATCTATTATATGAGAGACTTGCTTTGTTTACCAAATGAAGTGAATCTAATTGGATTTGCATTTAAAAAATTAAATAAAAGTTAAAAAGATAATATTTTTTATTTCACATATTAAGGTTTTAGTTATGATACTCCCAAAATAATTCCGCAGAAATCCGCAGATTTTTACCAAAATTCTCCACAGAAAATGTCCGCAGATTCCGTCTGGCCCTATACCTGTATAAGAACACATATGAAATATAATCCTCCATTCAATATGAAATAGAAAACCCTGAACCATAGAAAATAATAGAATTTCCTATTCTTTTCAGGTATTTTTTTTAAAGATTCGTGTAAATACCGATGGCTTTTTGACGGGTATCTCTGTCTGTCCTCCATTCCCCTCAAGTTTCAATCTTCTGTCTGTCTTCAGATCAGAAGTGTTGAGCTTTGACACAAGCCTGCAGGAGTACTGACCCATAGAGTCATTAGAGGAGGAATCACCCTTCTCGCTCTGTGTCTGATCCTCCATCACCGGATAGGATCAAATAAGAGGCAGTTGTGTTTACTTCCTCATCCATCTAATTTCTGTAGCGATGGCCACGGCCGCCTCATCTCCTTACCACTGCTTAAGCTGCATGGATTTAGAGTCCAGCCTGCGGGCAAACACTCTCAGCACAGCTACACCTAAACGGATTAACCCTCCACACACATACACACACACATCAGCACAGGTGGAGGCTTCATTACCCAGAGTGTGTTAGATGCAACTTCAGACTTAATGCATCATCAAAAAAGTGCAGGAAAAATAACATTCCAGCAATACATGAAGGAACGTGTTTATGGGTATTAGCTCAAAGCTTACCACAGCACTAGCTCAAATAGGATTCCTATATTGGGATACAAACCGACGGATCTCATTTAAAGAGGTATTGCCCTCTGGTATCGGTTCAGTATGTAACATTTAGGCCAGTGGTTGATGCATTATGCAACAAAGAATATTCCTTGGGCATTTAAAGTAAGGTGTTTGAGGAAGGAGGGGCCCGTGTGAGATATGTGGTTGAAAATCAAAAGTCCACGTTTCTTAAACAAAGAAACTCCATTTTTTAAGAGCTTTTAATTAAGTTTTTATAAATCAAATTATTGCGTAAAATCATTAATGTTAATATTGTAAAATAAAAATATTAAATATTGGTATTAATCCTTATGAAACATTGAATACATGGAAAGTTCTTTATGTCTCAAACGCTTGTGTGTGAGTTGTTTTAAAAATGATTTCAAAATACCTGCACCAACATTCCAAGTAAATTAATAAAAGAACTAATGAACAAACAATTTTTCGTTGCTTGCACGAATAACGCTCACTAATGCCGAGTTCAGACCGCATGATTTTCAAAGTAGTCATGTCACGGATGTTTTCACACTGCATGACTATCTAGGGTAGCATTCTATCGGTGCTGTGTTTATACTGTAGGATAGATCGGTGACAGGAGAGTTTACACCGCATGACTTTAAAATAGGAAGAATCACAGACAACTTTGTCCAAATTTTGTCTCACAACCAAACAAACGCGACATGGAAACAACGCAAGGTCACGTAATATATGTTTCGTTATTAACTACATAATGGAAAAAGAAGGCTTTAGCTTTAGAAACTTGTATTGCTCACCTGGCTTTTGAAGAGAATTAAAAATTTCTATTCTTTTTCGATTGTGATATTCATCAGATGACACGTCAAACAGACACAGTGCTCCTGCCAAATTTACACTAGTTTTTACTCCATTTCTTGGGTCCAAATAAACTGAAAATGAGCGCTTTTAACTTTTGAGCGCTTTTAAGCCTCCCGCTAGCCTGCATGTACCTATACTAGTGAATTCTGCTCTCTCTTTGGCTGTCGGTGATCGTGGATGTTATTTTCAATCACAACACATTTCACACAGCATGATTTGAATCGCCGACAGCTCCAGATATTTAGCATTCCAAATATCTTTGTCCAAATTATTTAGCATGCCAAATATCTTACGGTCGTCTGCAACTCATCGGCGATTCTCTCATATCGCGTCCTTGATAGTTCATACTGTATGATTGTCACTTGCGTGAAGGAGCACCAATTTTTAAGTGATTTCAGGCATTTGTTGGCAAAAAGTTAAAATCAGGGCTAAAAACATGCAGTCTGAACTTTATTTGATTGAAACCTGTCTAATAGAAAATAAAAGTCTAAAAAACGTATGTGGTTTTAACAGTTTGACATTTGCACCTTTGTTTAGACTTCAGAAGGATACTAGTGTCAAGTGAGTGGTTTATTTTTAATGGTGTCCTCAATCATATATGTTTATTCAAAGCATTTACCAGCATGTAAATGTAATCTTTTTGTAATCAGTGAGCATGCTTCCTTTTGTTCAAGGAAAAAGAGCCTAGCTGTCTTGTATGTGACAACAGTTAAAACAATTTCATTATACTTTGTATGTTAATGACAACTTTATGTATGATACTTTGTCCCAATTCGCATACTATCCATCCTAAATAGTATTCGAAAATAGAAATAGTATGTCCCAAACTATAGTAGGCTGAAAAGAATACTGTATGCCAAAGGTTTCCGGATGGTTTACTATTTCTGGTCAAAATTCAAAGTATAGAAGCGTCTATACTCGAGCCACTAATAATGCCTATAATACATTACACGTTGGACGTGAATTTGATTAGAACTACAAACTCGGGTAAAAAGAGTTAACAAACTACAAACATGGTGGACACACGAGACCAACCGTTAAGTAGAGAGGCTTAGCCAACAGGAACATATTTAAACCACGTTTTCCATGTTATATTTCATCTGCAACAACAATGTGAACTTATTTTAAGATATTTTTGGACATTAACTTCTGTATGCATAATTACCCAAAGACCTGAAGAGATTTCTCTGCCTGAAAGACTCGCAAATGGCAGATTATCCTGCTGCTGTTTCTTCAGTAAGGTAGGTAATTAAATATAAACTAAATATGGATGGTGCGTCGAGATGATTAACAGGGGATGTAACTAAGTAACATAGTGATCTGTTTACGTGGAAGTAGTATGTCCCACAGCTTTTGCACATATTGCATATATTTCACTATTGCATATACTAGTTTTGCAAATGTCCAAGGCAGAGGCAAAATTATTAGCCCTCCTTTACATATTTGATTATTTTTTCAAATATTTCCAAAATTCTGTTTAACAAAGATATTTTCAACACATTTTAAAACATAGTAGTAGTTATAATAACTACTTATAAAAATTGTTTTAATAACTATTGTCTAATAGCTATTAGAAAGACAATTTGAAAATTTGCCAGACAGCTTAAGAAAAAAGATGCCATACATTAAAATATAGTTGGAAATAATGTGAAAATGTCTTTGCTTTGCTAAACATCATTTGGGAAATGTGTGAAAAATATTTTAAATATCACAGGAGGTCAGTTTGCATTCAACTTCAATACACACATAACAAGTAATAATACTTTCTGAAGGGTCATATGGTGCTAAAGACTGAAGTAATTATGCAGAAAACTCAGATTTGTCAACACAGAAATAATCTTCATTTTAAAATGTGTTTAAAAAGAAAACATCTAATATCTTATTGTAGATTGGCAGTTCATTCCGCTGTGGTGACCTCTGATAAATCAGGGACTAAGCCAAAGTAAAATGAATGAACAGATGAATAACTTGCTGTATGTAACGTTCATACATTATTTTTTCTTTGGCTTATTCTCTATTTCACAGCGGAATGAACCGCCAACTATTCTGGCATATGTGTTATGCAGCAGATGCCCTTCCCGCCACAACCCAGTATTGAGAAACACCCATACACACTCATTCACACACACTCATACACTACGGCCAATTTAGATTATCCAAATCACCTCTAGAACATTTCTTTGGACTGTGTTAATTAAACTTATAAAATTATATATATATATATATATATATATATATATATATATATATATATATATATATATATATATATATATATATATATAATTAATTAATTAAACTTTAAAAATAAAACACTGTAATCATCAAACCATGTTTTTTTATTCAAGCATCTCTTAAAACATAATACGTTTTTGCCTCATTTATTAATAAACACTTCTGTTACGTTGCATTAAGGAAATAGTGTCGTTGCACTGGGTGTGTGGGCCAATTAAGATTATCCAATTCACATCTAGAACTTTACTTTGGGGGAAACCGGAGCACCTGAAGAAAACCCACACGAACACAGGGAGAACATGCAAATTCCACGCAGAAATGCCCACAGGCCGAAGAGGGACTCGAACCTGCAACCTTCTTGCTGTGAGGCAACAGTGCTAACCACTGAGCCATCGTGCTGCTCTCTATGTGACAGTTTATTTTTTAAACTCTTTCACAATACTACTAGTACAATATTACATTTTTACAATATTACATACAAACACAAAAATTAAACACTGTAATCATCAATTTTTTTTCTTTTGAAGCATCTCTTAAATCATAATCTCATGTTTTTTATTCATATATTAATAAACACTTCTGTTACATTGCATTAAAGACGTAGTGTCGTTGCCCTGGGTGTGTGGTTACTAGCAGACGTTTCACAACAGATGATAACCCACTCATTCACCCCCTGCAGCCTGCATCAAACACCCTTCCAGAAAATAGCTACCCTGAACTGGCTTGAGTCAGTCCCTCACAACCTCCCCGAGTCCCTTCAAAATGATTTTGGCAAGTCCAACCTCTAAACTAACGCTATCTATGGCGAGAATGTTTAGGCTAGACCTGACCTGCTTTAACTAGATTGATCACCAATTATACAAATTAACCTTAAAGTGCCGTCTGCCACAGGAAGTGTTTAACCAATCTATTTACGACCCCAACATAAGGCAACATAATTAACTGTCACATATCAGCTGGGTTTAATGACAATATTGGATTTCTGACATATTAAAAAGCTCATCATCTTGCCAATAATGCAAATAACTATTTAAAAGCTTCCTGCAGCTAAACTAGACAGCATAGCCCAGGAACACTGCATAACCCTGTGCCTGATTTCACTGTTATATGGAAGTACACCCATTTCAGACCAGCTATGTGTTTGCGTTTAATTCTACATTCTCTAAGCCAGCTAGTTTACAGGTTATTTTTCTATACTGCATATTAAGTGCAGTGATCTTGAATGTTGTTGAATTGTTCCGTTAGAATGGTGCTGGTCAACTGTTGCTTATGTTGAATTGACTTCACAGATAATAATAATAATAATAATAATAATAATAATAATAATAATAATAATAATAATAATAATGTAACTATTTTTACACGGTATGGCTGTGTCTGAAATTGCCTTCTACTAAAGTAGGTACTACATTTAAATCAACTTACTACATGACCATTACAAAAGTGCAATCTATATAGTTTGAATATGAGTATTATTACTGGAATTTGGACGTACTACATTCACCATTTGTCATGATCACATGACCTACCCACATCAGTTGGGTCACTTCGCTTCCATTGATGAACTCTCTCACATGGCATCATGGGATATCATGGGATAGTGTAAACTGAATGCACACTTCAGAGTTTTGCCGAAAGTAGCAGGTTCATTTAGGAACTTCTTGCCTACTGTTTTTTTAAATGCTACGAATTCGAATTTGATAAGAATTAATATCTCCCGTCATATACAATATTACAATAAGTTAAAGTCACCTGGAATGGTGAAGAAAGCGTTCTTGCAGGACTTTCAGCGTTCATCAAGATTCTTTGGATTCATCTTCAATGCCTCCTCGTTCATCTAACCCCAGACATGCTCAATAAGGTTCATTTCAGGTCACTGGGCTGGCCAATCCTGGAGCACCTTGACCTTCTTTGCTTTCAGAAAGTATGATGTGGCGTCTAAATTATGAGAAGAAGCGCTATCCTGTTGAAGAATTTGCCCTCTCCTGTGGTTTGTAATGTAATGGGCAGCACAAATGTCTTGATACCTCAAGCTGTTGATGATGCCATCCACTCTGCAGATCTCTCACATACCCCCATACTGAATGTAACCCCAAACCATGATTTTTCCTTTACCAAACTTCTCAAATTTCTATGAGAATCTTTTGTCCATGCAGGTTCCAATAGGTCTTTTGCAGTATCTGTGATGCTTGGGATGCATTTCAACAGATGATTCATCTGAAAAGTCTACCTTCTGCCACTTTTCCAAATGATCAACTAGTAGTCAAGTTATGATTTGTTGCTCTTACAACTGGGATCAACTACAAGACTTTTGTCAGTTAGTGTATATACAGTAGTAGGAAAGAGGGTTTTAGATGCAGCCTATGTCCTTGTTTTCATTGTTGTCAGCTATTTATATATACAAATAAGGGGTCATTATATCATTTAGGTCATTTTCTTGTTCTATTTGTTGATTACCAGGAACATGGCTCATAACATATTTTATTTTTGCTAGCTTAACAGCTTCCAAAATCAACGTTTTACCACATCTGCCAATGTTAGGTAAACTGATAAACTTTGCTAGATCCAAATGTTTATTTTGTATTATTGTAGTTTAACCAGCATATACTGTATATTGTTCCTGTGACAATGGATTGATTTAGCTTTAGCAGATCATGAATAGTCTTAAAGTAATAAAAGTGTAAACAGAAAACAAAGTAAACAATCCAAAATAAAAATGTTGAACGACACTCGTTTTCGTCATATTTGTAATTAAGAGGTTTAATATGAGTATTTGTTTTACAAAATAAAAGAGGTCTTCCACTGAGATAAAATCACAAGATGCAGCAGATGTTTTACTTTCATATTACATAAATAATGGTCACAATATTGTTCTTTGAAATCAGCTTATTATGTTCAATTATGTATGTTTTTTTTATTCTTTCCTTCATTCTTTGGCATCTGCAACCTAGTGTGTTAATTTGGACAATGCTGATTTAATAAACAGTATATATACAAAGTTATTATTGTGAATCATTACACTAAATCTTTGGATTACAGGATTGCCCAAGCCAGCAAAAAACATTGACAGCTTTGTCATGTAATCAGTGTTAGTCATTTAGCTTTGCAGGCTCCATTTTGGGAGTTGAAGACCCCATGAGAAGATCTCTGAAAGGTGTTTAGTTTCCATTCTTCTCCTTTACGGCCATACTAGAGTGAAACGCTTTGATTTATTAGGTTATAAGAGAAGACATGACTGCGTGGATGGTGAGGGTGTATTGTGAGCGCAGTAGAGGAAATGTTCAGACTTTCCTCACCAGCCAAAATCCCCCCTTCAACCTGCTCTCATTCTCATTGTACAGAAATGTTCCACACATAGACTACTTAACACGTAAAATGATATAAGTGTGTGGTTTACAGGTTTAATTATTGTATTAGCTTTCCTTGCACTCAGTCCTATTGACTGAATGGCTCCAGTAAATGTGGAGGTATAGGGCAGGTGGGCTAGACAGCTTTCGCACAGGTATGAGAGAAATGTCTTCCCAGCCTCACACCTGTTTAGCCTGAAGGCCCTGAACCACAGAGACCAATCAAAAAAGACAAGGATGATGGGAAAACGGGGGAAAACGAGTTTGGCCTCTCTTCCAAAGGTGACCACAAAAACATCACTGCTGGTAAGTGATTGATCGCTGGAAAAAGAAATAAAAGAAAGGTATTTGGTTGGCTTTGATAGCAAAGATTTATTAGCTTTTTCTGCAATATAAAATATAACATAACATAACAAAACATAACATAACATGATATAATGTAATATAATATAATGTAATATAACATGATATATTACAATATAATATAATATAATATAATATAATATAATATAATATAATATAATATAATATAATATAATATAATATATTATAATATAATATAATATAATATAATATAATATAATACAATACAATATAATATAATATACTATAATATAACATGATATAATATAACATAATCTAATATATTATAATATAATATAATATAATATAATATAATATTAACATGATATAATATAATATAATATAATATAATATAATATAATATAATATAATATAATATTAACATAATATAATATAATATAATATAATATAATATAATATAACATGATATAATATAATATAATATAATATAATATAATATAATATAATATAATATAATATAATATAATATAATATAATATAATATAATATATTGCGCTATACATGCACTATAGGTGAATTGGGTAAGCTAAATTGTCCTTATTGTATATGTGTGGATGAGAATGTATAGGTGTTTACCAGTAATGGGTTGCAGCTGGAAGGGGATCCGCTGCGTAAAACATATACTGGATAAGTTGGCGGTTCATTCCGCTGTGTATACCCCAGGTTAATAAAGGGACTAAGCTGAAAAGAAAATGAATGAATAATATAACTCACATCGTTGCAAAATGTAATATTATTTTGCACTCTTTGCATGGTATATTCTTTAAAACCTACTTGCATGAGAAACAACATTTGCTATCTGTGTTTATAATGAACCTCTGAATTTCAAGGTTATAAAATTACGTTTTCATACTGGTGTTGCATGCACTGGGACAATATTATTATTTCACAAATTTTCAGTTGTATTTATACTCATTGTAGTTGTATTTATCATTGCAGTTGTAAGATGTATGTTAGTAACTATTTTGCACACACAAACATTTACAGTTGACGTCAGAATTATTAGCCCCCCTTTGAATTGTTTTGAATATTTCCTAAATGATGTTTAACAGAGCAAGGAAATTTTCACAATATGTCTGATAATATTTTTTTCTTCTAGAGAAAGTCTTATTTGTTTTATTTTCGCTAGAATAAAAGCAGTTTTACATTTTTTCTTAAATTATTTTAAGGAGAAAATTATTAGCCCTTTTAAGCATTATTTTTTTCAATAGTCAAAACAACCCATCGAGAACAAACCATCCTTATATAATGACTTGCCTAATTACCCTATAACCTGCCTAGTTACCCTAATTAACCTAGTTAAGCCTTTAAATGTCACTTTAAGCTGTATAGAAGTGTCTTGAAAAATATCTAGTCAAATATTATTTACTGTCATCATGGCAAAGATAAAATAAATCAGTTATTAGAAATGCTTTATTAAATCTATTATATTTAGAAATGTGTAAAAAAAAAATCTTCTCTCCATTAAACAGAAATTGGGGAAAAAAATAAACAGGGGGGCTAATAATTCAGGGGGGCTAATAATTCTGACTTCAACTGTATATTATTATTATTATTTTTTCTTCAAATATTTCCCAAATTATGTTTAACAGACCGAGGAGTTTGTCACAGTATTTCCTATAATATATTTTCTTCTGGAGAAAGTTTTAGTTGTATTTGTGGAAAAAAATATAAAACTCAAATTTAACAGGAAGGCTAATATTTCTGTTTTTTAAAATATGTTTAAAATTTGATCAATGAACCTATTTTTTTTAAACAGTATGTAATTCACAGGGAAATTCCAGTATGGAAATGGATCCTGTGATTGTCAGTCGGGCATTGGGAGTTATACTTCTCTGGTATGTTTAAAGAATGTCACCAAGGCTTTTGTCACTGAGTGTAACCATACTCTGGCATAAACGTGCGGTAAACATTAGAGTGGCGTAATGAATCCTGCTATTGCTCTGTGTGGAATGCTCTGCTGCGGTAAACCCCTGACATCAATATCTGCCTTTTAAATCTGCCAGCTAACTCTCAGCGGTGGTGTTCAGAGGTGTCGCATATCCCACCTGTTCCCTGCATCCTCCCAGCATCTATTGTCACTCGTTTAAGGTGTTATCTAACCTCTCATTCACTCCTGTAACACAAACACTGCTCACTTTTTTTTATTTTTTTACGTTTGCCAGAATTACTTGAGTTTCAGGAGACAAGATGAGAGATCTGGAGACAGAGAAGGGAGATTTTGTTGGAACGTGATGAGGAAACGTTTACTATCTAGCGTGAGAATAGATTTAACTTAGCTCTTACGCACTGGATGTGTATGTGTACATAATATTGTGTGAAAAGTTATTCATCAGACTCCTGCAGCTTCCCTTCGAATCTTGCGAAGTGAATGAGAAGTGAATAAATGTAATGAATAAATACGTCAAATGCTGCAATAAAATGTTTTCTTACTTAGAGTTTTTTGTCTTGTTTCTAGTCCAAATATCTTAAAAGTTATAAATCGAGAAGCATCAAATCTAGACAAGCAAACAATATTGTCTTGTTTTCAGAAATACCAAAATTAAGTCATTTTTTCTTTTATTGATTTTTTCAGTTATTGATGTGCAGATGACTGGTTCAATTCAATGAGTCATATATGATGATCAATATATGATCACATACAGACCCTTACAGTCTCCTATATGTTACCAATTACAGAAAAACTACACATAGCATACATTTAGTCCTTATTTGGGTTCAAAAACAACACAAAATATAGCCCACAGTCAGTGCAAACCTCTCATATGTGTCTTTCAGTAGCACTTGTAGCCTCTTTTTAGAAAGTAATTCCTTCGAGTTCATAATAGTCCAAAATAGTTAATAGTTTAATAGTTTAATAGTTAAACATGGCAGTTTGTTCATGTGTTAGGTTGCAGAAGCATCATTTGCAGCTGTTTTTTCCGGCTTCTCCTTTGTTTTTTGGCTTCACTCTGGCTTTTGTCTCTTTCTGAAAGTATTGGATATCAGAGCGCTTTAATGATCACTTGCACGTTATTAATATGAGCTCAAAAAGTTCGTTATTTCAAATAAAACAACGTAAAACAACAACAGGACACAGCAGATTTTGTTCTTCTTGGCTTTGTGGCTGTACATCAAGATGACGACAAGGTTTGTTTAAGCTCGGGTCAACCATGGCTTGTTATTATATGTATATATTATTACGGTGTAATGCCTTGGTTTTGTTTTTTAAAAATGCAGCTTCTTTTGTTTTCATTCTCCTGCTTCTGCGAGTGAAGTATCTCTGTAAACCAATAGTGTTCAGCTGCGAGTCTAGCTCCGCCTTATGGTATGCTTTGGGCCTGTTGGGACCTTTTGCAAAGGGTGACCAAAAAGTGGTATGCTACGGTTCGCTTTTAGGTACCCTTTGACAGTGGAAACGGCCATAAAAGCATACCAAACCGAACCGTACTGTACCGTACCACTCAGTGGAAACAGGCCATAAGTGTTAGTACTCGGTTTAATCTTGAAATATATGTAGAAGAAAAAAAGAAAGAAGGAAAAAGAAAGAAAGAAAGAAAGAAAGAAACACTTAAGATTTCGTTAGCAGATAGTTAGTACTCAAATCAATTTTATTTTATTTTAATAATCATTTGAATAAAATATCAAAGGTGTATAATCAATCATATAATTTCATATAGCTATAAATGAATCATATTATTTGTTATATTATTTCTTCCTATACTTTCTACTTCATAATTCCTGTTTAATAAATTGTAGTAGTGGTTGAGCTACTTGTGTTTATTTTTGTTTATTCTTATGGAGACATATCCATATGTGCAGTCACCTCTTATGTCCTCTTTGGTGTTTTATCACCCTTGCTTCCACCCTTTTTTTTCCCCCTTTTGCAACCTTTTTTCTCAGAGCCTGAGAACAAATGAAACGATTAGGGAATCCTTCCCAGCTAATCACACTGTGCCGTGGCCACTTCCGCCATGTTGATTACCACGGAAACCATTAGAGAGAAGAAAGTGGCGGGATGTTTGATGGTGTCCGGCGGCTCAGGGGAGGTCAGAGAGGGGTGTGTGTGATAGGCCATTTAGTCTTCCTGCTCCCATTACTCGAGCATTTCCTCTATCTCACAAACACACACACACACACAATCTCAGTCTGGACACTAATCATTACCATACCACAAACTGTTACTATAGCAATACAGTGCTTGTACTGTGCTCACATCAGGAAGTCCAAGTTGTTGTTTTTTGATTACTGAAACTTTATCTCAGGTATCGGTTTCATTTAATTTAACTAAAATAAATTAAACTTTCAATAAATATCATTCAAATAATAAAACGAACAAACAAATATATAATCAAATAAATACATAGAACAGAATTCTGCCAACCAATACTTCCCATAATATCAGTGAATTGAATTGAATTTTATTTGACAGATTTTAGACAAGCTGTACAAGTATCCCATACATTTTAAAATAAAAACTGTCGAGGATAAAAACACAATAAAGCCCTGGGCTTGTTTCCATTGTAGTCCTCGCTGTTTCACGCATGTTATAGATTTCTGTCCTTTCACTAAAAATAAATTCAAGCAAGTTTATGAAAAGACCCACCACCACCACCAGTGTGCAGCATCCACCTGGATGACGCGACAGCAGCCATATTGCACCAGACCACACACCACACACCAGCTGATTGGTGGAGAGGAGAGAGTGATAAAGCCAATTATGATATGGGAATGGTAAGGAGGCCATGATGGACAGAGGCCAGAGGGTAAATTTGGGATTTTTACCGACCACAGAGCGTCAGGACCTTGGTTTAACGTCTCATCTGAGCAGTATAGAGTCTCCATCAATATACTGGGGCGTTAGGCCCACACAGACCACAGGTTGAGTGGCCACTGCTGATCTAACTAACAACACTTCCGGCAGCAACCTAGCTTTCTCATGTGGTTTCCCATGCTTAGCTTTAGTGGACGACCATGTAAGTTGCAGAGAACTAGCTGCTGGATATTCTGCCTACACAACAAAAACATGTCAGTCAATAACATTAATCTAGTGCAAGTAATTTTGTAATTACTTTAATAATTGCAGCACTCTGATGTGGATGTATATGATGAAAAGTTCACAAAATTCAGTCAGTAAGCAGGAATAGTCAAGAAATAAAACCTTCTGTATTGATCAGTTGAACTCCTCTGATTGGCTAAAGCACTTGTTAGCACAGTTCTATTCACAATTGAATTGTGTGTGATTGTTTATGAATAAACAATTTATGCATAAACAAAAGCTGTTGAGTCTGAAGTAACACATGCTGATTACAATGAAATCAGTTGAATTGACATTTTTTTGATTTATTTAATTTATCCATCACATTTGTCTTCATTCTCAGTAGTTTAGTTTAAACTATGGTGAATCGCAAAACAGTGAAGTCTTTTAGCCTGATCTGATATGTGGCTGATCAAAAAGAGCATCCATAATAAGCACTGATCATCACACATTGTGTGCATTTTGACCATTTTTAAAGTGCTTTATTTATATTGATTGTTACTACGCATATTAGAATAGCAATACCCTGACAACTCTCAGCATTATTAAATTAGTAAAGCATAAAACTTAAGAATGTCTATTAAATAATCCCAAATCGCCATGGTCCAATCAATCAATCAATCAATAAATAAATACCCACATAGCAAAATTTCTCTGGCCTAGCTCTGGCCCACATAATCAGCTTTTATTTGGCCCACATGCTGCAGTGCATTCCGGGACATAACTGGACCGAACATGCACCATATCTGGGCCAAGTCTCAGCCAAGTTAACAACTCATAACTGGGCCTGAACTGGGATAGATAAGGCCCATATTTGGCCATTGTTTGGAAACCAGACTTGGTGTGTTACAACTGCAATGAAATTGATAAACCCATGAAGCATGGTGCGATAATAATGGTAATGGTTAGTAATGGTTAATAATAATATAATTTGTAACATAATAATTTAGTTAACAAAATATATGTAATGTAGGTTAAATTCTATTATTTTGCAACATACAGGAAACAATAGATTGATCATACAAATAATTAAGTCTTGATTGTTTCCTGGAGAGCATTTGATTGGTCAAAATTTGATGAGAAACTGAAGTATGAGATGAAGTTAAAAAAATGTGGATCAATTTAGGGGGAAGTGATACACTGCAAGCTTTGGAGGTTTATATCTCCGAAATGCTAATTATGTCACTGTTTTGGAGCACACTAGATATCCCTAAAACAAACATATGGATACTAACATTGTTTTATTTTTATGACTAAGTAAGAAAAAAAGAATCTTAAACCAATCCTCTTAAACAATCTGACCTTGCATGTGTATTCTTAAAAAAACATCTATAGCATTTTATTTGGCTAGAAATAGACTAGATAAGGAGTTTTTGCAGCAGTGCATTCAGATCAATCATGGGCTTGATCTGAGGTGGTTGATGAACATTTTTTTCCCACAATGCATCACTTTTTACATAAGCATTCCCCACTGATATGCCCATAGTGTACATCACAGCCCATGGGTATGATGAGTATAGTCCCAGATGGCCGCACTAACGTTTGCTCTGTTTAGGAACGATGGGGAGTTATCTCAGTTTTAGATGGGTGACATATGCCTCCTCAATCTCTTTAGGAAACCAGCGGAGAACAATAGCCAATATATGAAGACAGAATATCACAACTCATACTTCCAAATTAAGAACATAACCATGAAAAAATGTGCTCAAGACTGGCAACTTATGTTTGTCAGTTAATGATAGCAGTTGGTAATGATATCAAAAGTACAAGCACACCTCTCCGCAGCTAACAATAGTGGGGGATGAGTCAAGTACAATGTTCCATACGTTTTAAAAAACAGTTTTAACCTTTTAGCCAGCACTCACTTATGGGGTTTTACACCTACTTAACTTTAAATAAGAACAGTTCTTGACCCCAGTGTGCTACAAACGAAAAAATTATAGGTATCACTGGAAAGAAGACACTTTGACAGAAAGTTTCATGCTAAGAAATATAAAAAGTTATACATTATGATGTAATGAGAAAGAAAAATTGTACTGCGTTCAATATTTGTTTTTGTATATTCAAACACATGGAATCTAATAGGCGTGTTCTGTACAACTTACACAAATTTAGCAAATACATTCTTTATAAGCTTCCCATCGAAAAACAACTAGCTACAATGGTTCACAAAAATCTAAATATTGAAAATTGCCTTTAAATTTAAAAGGAAAGTTCACCCAAAATTGAAAATGTACTCACTATTTACTCACCCTCAAATTGTTCTAAATCTGTATGAGTATTTTTTTTTCTGTTAAACACAAGAGAGGATATTTTGAAGAAGGCTGAAAGCCTGTAAGCATCAACTTCTGTAGTAGGAAAAAGAAACATATGGAAGTAAGCTCTTTTTTTTCTTTTAAATATCTTCTTTTGTGTTTAACAAAAGATAAAAAACCCAAACAGGTTTGGAACAAGGGTTGGAAAATGATGACAGATTTATTTATTTGTTTTGGTGAGCTCTTCTTTTAAGTATTTAGAAATGCATATTACTAATCAATAATTCATTCATTTTCCTTTGGCTTAATCTCTTTATTCATCAGGAGTTGCGGTAACACTTTATTTTGATGGTCCATTTTAGTATTAGTAGACTGTCTGCTTAATATCTGTTTATACAGACATTCAACAGACATTTGACTGACTATAAGAAACATTGTAAGTACAAGTCAACTTACACTAACCTTAACCCCAATCCCAACCTCAACCCAACAGTCTACTCATAATCTAATGAGAATTAGTTGGCATGTAGATGCAATGTAACTTAATTCAACAAACAGACCATCAAAATTAAGGGTGACCAGAGTTGCCGCAGCAGAATGAACCGCCAACTTATCCAGCATATGTTTTACACAGCGGATGCCCTTCCAGCTGCAACACTGGGAAACATCCATACACATTCATGCACACACATAGACTACGGCCAATTTAGTTCATCTAATTCATCTACCGAATGTCTTTGGACTATGGGGGAAACCAGAGCACCTGGAGGAAACCCACAAGAACATGCAAACTCCACACAGAAATGCCAAATGAAGGGATTCGAGCCAGTGACCTTCTTGCTGTGAGGCGACAGTGCTAACCACTGAGCAATTGTGTCGCCTAATCAAAAATTAAGTTTTGATATATTTATTAGGAATTTTAAAAATATATAAATATATCAAGGAACATGATCTTTATTTAATATTTGATTGATATTTGATGTAAAATAAAAATCTATAATTATGACCCATACCAGTTATTTTGGCTATTGTCAAAAGCATACATGTGTAGCATATGACTGGTTTTGTGTTCCAAGTCACATATGTAGAGTTGTTTTCAAATAGTAATAATAAAAAAGTGTATATGTATTAAAATTGTATCACTTCTAATAAATAATATGTCCGATATAAAGGATATTGAATATAATGACAGAGCTGAGGTAACCTCAGAGTACAGAGAACAATTGCAAAGGGAAATTCCTCAAACAGGAGTCATTACCCAGAAACCCGAGGAGCTCCTCATTGTAATGTGAGAGATGATTATAGCTCACAAAAGCTCTTTAGCGGATCAAGCTACAGCTCCCTTTTGTAGGGCCGCATTCTTTTAGAAATATGTAAAAATACCAAAAGCAAAGCAACGACAAATTACTGTTACACTCCATGTTGGAAGAACCTGATCTGGATTAAGTGAAAACAAGCTCTCTGGTTTCAGAAACTAAATCTAGCATTTGTTCTCAGGTGCTGTGGTTTAACGTTTGTTTATGCTGAAATGGTCTACTGTTCAAATGAGGCACTGCCATAGAAGAGAAAATACAGCTAATCTACAGGTATAAAGAAAATGACAGAAAACAACCCTTGAATTTGTAGTCATTCAACTCGCTTTTCATTTTCCTGGTTCAAATAATGCTAAAATGTTTCAACATGTTTGAGAATGCAGAAGACAGTGTTACTGCTCAGACTTTACATATATTTAATGCAACATATTTCACAGAGTTCTCTATTATGTTTACATTTAATCATTTAGGAGACACTTTTGTACAAAATGTGAAACGTGAGGATAAAAAGCATTTCAAATATACACTCACCAGTCTCTTTATTAGGTACACCTTACTAGTATTGGGTTGGACCCCTTTTGCTTTCAGAACTGCCTTAATCCTTCATGGCATAGATTTAACAAGATACTGGAAATATTTCTCAGAGATTTTGGTCCATATTGACATGAGAGCATCACGCAGTTCCTGCAGACTTGTTGGCTGCACATCCATGATGCGAATCTCCTGTTCCACCACATCCCAAAGGTGCTCTATTGGATTGAGTTCTGGTGACTGTCGAGGCCATTTGACTGTCGAGTACAATGAACTCATTGTTAAGTTCAAGAAACCCGTCTGAGATGATTCGCGTTTTTGACATGGTGCATTATCCTGCTGGAAGTAGCTATAAGTAGATGGGTACACTGTGGTCATAAAGGGATGGAATGGTCAGCAACAATACTCAGGTAGGCTGTGGCATTGACATGATGCTCAATTGGTACTAATTGGCTCAAAGTGTGCCAAGAAAATATTTCCAACACCATTACACCACCACCAGCAGTCTGAACTGTTGATACAAGGCAGGATGGATCCATGCTTTCATATTGTTGACGCCAAATTCTGACCCAACCATCCGAATGTCGCAGCAGAAATCGAGACTCATCAGACCAGGCAACGTTTTTCCAATCTTCTATTGTCCAATTTTGGTGAGCCTGTGCGAATTGTAGCCTCAGTTTCCTGTTCTTAGCTGACAGGAGTGGCACCAGGTGTGGTCTTCTGCTGCTGTAGCCCATCCGCCTAAAGGTTCGACGTGTTGTGCATTCAGAGATGCTCTTCCGCATACCTTGGTTGTAACATGTGCTTATTTGAGTTCCTGTTGCCTTTCTATCAGCTCGAACCCATCTGGCCATTCTCCTCTAACCTCTGGCATCAACAAGGCATTTGCACCCACAGAACCGCCACTCACTGGATATTTTCTCTTTTTCGGACCATTCTCTGTAAACCCTAGAGATGGTTGTATATGAAAATCCCAGTAGATCAGCAGTTTCTGAAATACTCAGACCAGCCTGTCTTTCACCAACAATCATGCCAAATTCAAAGTCACTTAAATGTCCTTTCTTCCCCATTCTGATGCTCGGTTTGAACTGCAGCAGATCGTCTTGACCATGCATTGACCTTGACATAAATGCATTGAGTTGCTGCCATGTGATTGGCTGATTAGAAATTTGCGTTATTGAGCAGTTGGACAGGTGTACCTAATAAAGTGGCCCGTTAGAGTATATCCTGCTGTGTAAGAGAACAATTAAATTAAAGTTTATTTGTATAGCACTTATACAAACAAAGCACAATAATAATTGTTTCAAAACAGCTTTACAAAAGATTATTTGTTATCATAACTTTATTAGTTACTAATTAACTAGTAACTAATAGCTTTTAACAGTTAAAGTTGTTATATATAACACAATTAATAATCCACATGTAGTATCATATTATTCCATTTACAACTTTTCTGTTATAATTGTATTTTTGTTATCTAAAAAGTGTTTCTTCCTTATTTATTTAAGCCCTACATTTGTGTTTAATTAATTAATTGTCTCTTATTGAGGAAGTGCCTCAAGATTCAGTCAGGATCAAAACAGCATTTCAGGGAAAAACACATAAAACGCATTGTGTTCTCATGGCCATGGACACAAGCAATTTTGCTCTTCAGATTAATGTGAAATTAATCGTGGTTTACAATTGTCAGTGGTCCATGGGATTAAAAACTTTTGCAAGTGATACAGCAGAGGTCAAAAAAAAAAAATGAAACCCACCCAGCATGATGGTCTAATTCATGAATCCCAATGAACCACACAGGATGGATGAAAACCAGCAATTGACAGAGGGGGTGAAATACTGTATACTGTGTAGAGTAATCACGATTAGGATTGTACAATAGATTGGTGGTGGTCTTTAATCACAGCCATTTTCTTATAAAAGGGATAGTTCAGCCAAAAAATGAAAATTCTGTCATCATTTATTCACCTTTTACTTTCAAAATGTTATGAGTTGCGTTCTTCTGTTTAACACAAAAGAAGATATTTTGAAAAATGTTGTAAACCTGCATTAACTTGTGTTTGCTAATATGGAAGTTAAAATTTACAGGTTTTCAGCTTTCTTCACTGTAAAACAATGCTGAGTTCCACACAATCGATTTTTGCTGAGAAAACGTGAATGAATTAAATCAACTCATTAGTTTTTACAAATTTAAGTGGATTGAATATAAAACAATTAAGTTGTCACAAAAAACCCTCAACAATTGTGTTGTTTCAGCTCATTTTAAATAAGTAGTTTGAACAAATAGCAAATAGTTCAAAATATCTTCTTTTGTGTTTAACAGAAACCAAGAAGATCATATTTGGAACCACTCGAGAGTGAGTAAATCACATATGAATGTTTATATTTGAGAGAACTACCCTTTCTAGTCATCTTAGTAGTTTTCTTTTCTGTATCCTGGCTGGAGGGTTTGAGATCTATCAGTCTTCATCCAAACTATCTTAATTTGTGTTCTGAAGATAAACAAAAGTCTTACAGGTTTGGAACAACACAAGGGTGAATAATTAGAATTTTTGTTTTTGAGTGAACTAAAACCCTTTATCAGTATTTCAGTCATTTATAGTTTCTGTTAAAGGGGTTAAAGTTGTGGCCTTTTCCAGAGTAATATTATAATTATAAAACATATATTAAATGATAAAATATTTTAAAATAATGTTGAAATGATGTTTTAACATAGTGTATAATAATAATCACAATAAGAAATGTACTGTTGAATTAATTCTGAGTTTTTCAATGAATAAATGCGTTTGACTGTTTTATTGTTTATGGTTTGATGCTTGTAGAAAAATAAAAGAAACATTAGTGTTTGTACAATTTTTAATGTGTGGTTTTTAAGGATTTAATAAATTTAATATAGGTAGAAAAATAATAAAATTACATTAGCATTACTTAATAGCACAAGTTTCACTGAATAATAGTAACTTAAAATACTTTGTTGATTATTAGGATAGATAAGTACATTTTGCTTAAAACAAAGGTCACACTTTATTTTGATGGTCCGTTTGTTGAATTGAAGTTACATTGAATCAACATGTCAACTAATTCTCATTAGATTATAAGTAGACTGTTCGGTTGGGGTTAGGGTTGGGGTTAGAGTAAGTTGACATGTACTTGCAAAGTTTCTTATAGTCAGTAAAATGTCTGTTGAATGAGCACATCTACAGATATTGAACAGACAGTTTACTAATACTCAAATGGACCATCAAAATAAAGTGTAACCAAAACAAACAGGTTTGATGAACTTTAAGTTTAAAATTAATGAAATTGAGTTGATGTTACTTAAAAGTGCAAGTTGAAAACATGCAGTCTAATGAGACAATCGAAAATAAAATAAGTTTGAAATACTCAAAAGGCCAATGCAAATAGTTGGCTCAATTTTTTTAAGTAAAACATACACAGTGTTTTTTACAGTGCTGTAAGTGTACTGTGAACTTTGTAAGAGGTGGGCAATTAAAGGGATAGTTTACCCCAGAAGTTTAATTTACTCACTATTTAAAGTGATTCCAAACCTTTAGGACTTTCCTTTTACTGTTTAACAAAAATAATCTATTTCGAGAAATGTTAGAAACAGTTAACCATTGGCTTTCATGGTAGAAAAAACAAATACTGTAGAAGTCAAGGGTTACAGGTTTCCAACATTCTTCAAAATAACTGATGTTGTGTTTAAAAAAAAACAAGTGAATGATGAATAAATGATGACAGAATATTTAGTTTTAGGTGAACTATTCCTTTAATGTTCCAGAATCAGGATATGTACGATTGTCGGACTCATGTGCAGGGCCAATGCATTTTACTGGATCCACAGCCACATTTAATTATGGTAATACCACACACAGCTCAAAAAAGAGAGGGAGATATCTGGTTTTGACCTCTAGGAGCGGTGCAACGGTCCAGCTCATTTAGCATGAAGGATGAGCACGCTGAGTCTAGATGCATTCCACTACATCTCCTCCTCTATATTTAGACTGACACTTTAAGGAAACAAGTGGAGTGAAATAAACTCGTATAGGTCTCTCCCAGGTGGGTCTGTTTTTAATTGCTGGGCTGATGCAATGCAACTGCAAAACTCATTTCTTTTTCTCATTAAGGTTTTATTTATTTATTTTTCATTTTAAGTTGTTGTTTTTCCCCCACTATGATACCATTATCACATGAGAATAATAAGAGGGCAGAAATAAGATAACTGTAATGCAATATCTGCTATGGCCCCACTTCAGATTAGGTGGATTTAACTACAATGTGCTTTAAAATGGTTAAGTATGTACTTATGCTTATGTATTGCAAAACATGTTTGCTGCGATGGATGTGAGATATGGTTAAGGTTAGGGGAAGGTTAAAGGTTGAAGCACAGTCAACAGTCAGTCAAGACTACAGATGTGTACAGTGATTTATTTACAGTTTTGTTGGTTTGGTTGCCTGTTTACATGCTGTAAACAAATAAAGTATACAAATTAAAGCAAATGTTTTGACAGCAAACAATGACACCAAAAAATAAAAATAAATAAAAATACAACAACAACAACATTGTGACACATGGACACATATTTGAGGCTTGTGCACTGAGATGACAGTGTGTCTTTTACATTTTTATGATCATAGAACATGTTGATTTGAATAATTTATTAATCATTTACTTATTAATTTTGAATGGTATTGAAACCCACCACAATACACTTACATAAGTGGTTTGGTTTAACTATATATTAAGTCACACTAACTACTATGTACGTACAAAATAATTATCATTAATCATTAAATTAATCATTTGGTACAGTGCACTTTATGTGCATTATGTGCATTATGTGCACACATGAACATACTATACTGTACATTGCACTTATATTTTACAATTATTTGCATAATTACATATGCAATTAATTTCTGTAATGACGTTATATAATTACACTGTTGACTCATCCCTTACAACGTAACCCATCCTCAAACCCATATACAAACCAGCAAAACTGTCCCTAACCCTAACCATATCTCAGTTTAATATCCCTGTAAGTCTTCTGCAATACAATATGAACGCAATACATATGTACCTTTTTTTAATGTACGTACATAGTAGTTAATATGACTTAAAATAAAGTGTAACCACAGATTTGTAAATAATGCAATACTTAATTTAGTAATGAAATATTGATAATTAACAATGTATGAAAATAACATACAGTTGAAGTCAGAATTATTATAGGCCCCCTGAATTATTAGCCCCCCTGTTTTTTATTCAAAAATATTTAAAAAGGAAAAAAAAAAAAAAATCAAAGGGGGCTAATAATTCTGACTTCAACTGTAAATAAGCATATAATATGTGCTTTTAAGTCAAGAAAACATCCCTTGTAGCTGTATTTATTTTTATTTTTTTACCCCAATTTCTGTTTAACGGAGAGAAGATTTTTTTTAACATATTTCAAAACATAATAGTTTTAATTACTCATCTCTAATAACTGATTTATTTAATCTTTGCCATGATGACAGTAAATAATATTTGACTAGATATTTTTCAAGACACTTCTATACAGCTTAAAGTGACATTTATAGGATAGGTTAATTAGGTTAGCTAAGCAGGATAGGGTAATTAGGCAAGTTATTGTATAACGATGATTTGTTCTTCAGACAGTCGAAAAAAAGTTAGCTTAAAGGGGCTAATAATTTTGTCCTTAAAATGGTTCATAAAAAAATTTTTAAATTGCTTTTATTCAAGTCAAAATAAAACAAATAAGATTTTCTCCGGAAGAAAAAATATTATCAGACATTCTGTGAAAATGTCCTTGCTCTGTTAAACATAATTTCAGAAATATTTAAAAAAGAAAAAAAATATTCAAAGGGGGGCTAATAATTCTGACTTCAACTATAAATAAGCATATAATATATGTGCTTTTAAGTCAAGAAAACATGCCTTGTAGCTGTATTTATAGACTGCTTACTAATGTCAATGTAGAGTTGATGCTTAACAAATGATGAACTAACTATTTGCTAATGTTTAATAAATAATTCATCATGTGCAGTTATTATAAAGTGTTATCAAGAATTCATGTAATCAGAAAAGACTATATTTATTCATTCATTCGTGTATTAGTCTTCAGAAGTTCCTTATTGTTTTAAAATTGAAATCAAATAGCTATAGTGAGTTAGACAAAATGTCAGTTAATAGCATATTTAGATCTTTCAAAAAACATAAGAACTAAATGATACAGGTAGAGTACATTCTGCTTTTTGTGTGTCAGATCGGTTAATGTACTGACAATTAAGTAGATATGTATTTATTTATTTATTTATTTATTTATACTTCTACTGTAAAACTTTAATGTGTACATTTTATGTGTACTTACTACAGCAATTACAATTAATAATGCACGATTAAATGTAACTAACCCTAAAACTAACATGCATTCTAACCCTAACCACACAGTAAGCACACATAGTTAAATAATATTCCTCAGAACTTAAATGAAAAGTTAAACTGTAAAAAGAACACCTTTTAAAATAATGTAAACAAATAAAAACGGTGCTAAACTGAGCAAGGAACTTGTTAACTTTTATTTTGTAAGGTTGAACCAGCTCTAGATCCTTCTGAAAGCCCATTGCATGGATTATTGGGATCGATACATGCCTCAGCTCTCTTTCAAATGCCCAAGAAGTCTGAACAATACTCTGCAACTTCTGTATAACAATTCTGATCTCCCTGAAGCTGTGTATATAGTGGCAATAGATCTGTTGATATTTGATCCGTGTTTATGTCCTGTGGGAGTCGAGGAGGTGGCAGGGACTTACCCCGTCTATTCTGTACACCGCAGGGTCATCTCTCTCCCTTTCTCTCGCTATCACTTTCCATTTGCATTTCTCATTCTACAGGCATGTCACATAAACAAAAACTGGCTTGCAGCTACGAAACAACGGCCACACGTCAGACATCAACTGTGCGTCTTTTCCTGCACGAGACAAAAAGAGGAGCTTGTCCAGTAACAGAATAAAAGAGTAAAATAAGAAATCAAGCAGAACGCTGAGGTTTGCATGGCCTAAAGGGGTTTCTGTGTAGATGAGGACACACATGCCTGAATTATGACAGCATGCAGTCATCATATCAGCTTATTTACCACATCACGTCACCTTAACCCGTGTCAGCCAGGGCCTAAAACCTGCAAATGCATCCACGAAACAATGTATTAAATATGAATTTATATATCCTTATGAAGGATAAGGCTTAGTTATGATTAAGATGTACTTATTGCATTATAATAATAAATAAATAAATACATACATTAATAATAATAATAATAATAATAATAACAATAATAATAATAATAATAAATGTTTTTATTATTCATTCGATCATTTTCTTTTCGGCTTAGTTCCTTTATTAATGTGGGGTCGCCACAGCGGAATGAATCGCCAACTTATCCAGCATATGTTTTATGCAGCGGATGCCCTTCCAGCTGCAACCCATCACTGGGAAATACCCATACACTACGGACAATTTAGCCTACCCAATTCACCTACAGCACATGTCTTTGGACTTGTGGGGGAAACCAGAGCACCCGGAGGAAACCCACGCGAACACGGGGAGAACATGCAAACTCCACACAGAAATGCCAACTGACCCAGCCAAGGCTCGAACCAGTGACCTTCTTGCTGTGAGGCGACACCACTACCCACTGCACCACCGCATCGCCCCATTATTATTATTATTATTATTATTATTATTATTATTTTTATTATTATTATTATTATTATTATTATTATTATTATTATTATTATTATTTTATTCGTAGTAAGAATGTAATGCAGTTCCACAAAATCCGATCTGTTGAACTATATGTGAATTAATAAGTAAATAAATAAATAATAATAGTAGGAATAATAAATAAATTCCTAGTAAGAATGTAATACAGTTCCACAAAATCTGATTGATTTTCAGTTGAACTATATGTAAACTGAAAAATAAATAAATAATAAAAAATAAATACTAATAATAATAATAATAATAATAATAATAATAATAATAATAATAATAATTATTATTATTATTCCTAGTAAGAATGTAATACAGTTCTGCAAAATCTGACAGATGTTCTAATAAACTATATGTACACTGAAAAATAAATAAATAAATAAATAAATAAATAAATAAATAAATAAATAAATAATAATAATAATAATTATTATTATTATTATCATTATTATTATTATTATTATTATTATTATTATTATTATTATTATTATTATTATTATTATCATTATTCCTAGTAAGAATGTAATAGAGTTCCACAAAATCTGACAGATTTTCTGTTGAACTATATGTAAACTGATAAATAAATAAATAAATAAATAAATAAATAAATAATTAATTAAATAAATAAATAAATAAATAAATAAATAAATAAATAATAATAATAATAATAATAATAATAATAATTATTATTATTATTATAATTATTATTATTATTATTATTATTATTATTATTATTATTATTATTATTATTATTATTATTTTATTTTTTTTCCTAGTATGAATGTAATAGTTCCACAAAATCTGACAGATTTTCTGTTGAACTATATGTAAACTGAAAAATAAAGAAATAAAGAATTAAGAAATCTAACACAACATTTTTTTTCATAAAAATAAACAAACAAATAATCAAATACATAAAATAAAACCAAACATATTATTTTCCTAAAAATCTACAGAAATAAAGTTCTAGCCCTTGAATCATTTCATCCTCTTCTGCATATTTCACATTTGAAATGTTTTTCTGATTAGATTTCTATTATTAATTATCAATGCATCCATTTTATGAATGCGTTTTCATTCAGAATATCAAAAAACATTCAGAAGCAGGAAAAGGCTAATAAGAGTTCAAAGGTCAGGTAAAGAGTCTGCCTGAATAGTTTCATGTCAGGCCTCTACCTGTCTTTAGTTTCCCATCATTCTGTCCCATCATGCACGTTTCTGCGTGCCCGTGAAGGACTTGTCGCATTCCATGGAAATCAAACGTTGGGAATTGCTCCCGCGCCATACTCAAATCATCTCACACACGTCTCCTGTGCCCTGCTTAGCACAGAACACCCACAATCCAGTGCTTTACGGCTGGGAGTGCGTATGTGTGTGTGTGTATGGGGAGGGGGGTATCCAAATAACATTATACCTCTTTACAGCCACATCATCGGGTTACAATGCTCACATGTTCTTCTAATAATTTGAGCATGCTTTCCAGTGTATTCAAACGGCTTAGGTGTGTGCAACGAAGCGATTGGGGACTTGCATTCAGGTTTGTACATGAATCTAAATCGATTAACGCAAGTTTTTTCTTCTTCATTTCATTTTGTTTTGTTCGTTTTTTGGGGGGCATGGCAATTCTACCCGAGATTTGCCACCATAAAGGGGCTTGAGCTTAGGCCCATGCTCCTTTCCAAACCATCCAAGAACGTTGATAAGCAGATCCCCGAATGAAATCTCCTCGTCCCCGGCTGCGTCTGCCTCTAATCGTTTTATTTACAGTTACAATAAAAGACGAGTCTGTAATGGCTGGGTGACATAATAAGCGGCGCAGGAACAATCGGAAAACAGTCCTAAGCGCATTCCAATTTTCGCATTAGGCTAATCGTGGAGAGGAAGGAAATAAAGACATCAGTTGGATGAAACGAGCGTAATTGGAGAATAATGTAGTTAGTTTGCTCTAATCTTCTGCATAATATTAAAATGTTCTCAGTGCTCCCCAGCTGCAAGCAATCAGTCGCTCTGGAGGGGGAAGACAAGGAAAGAAAAGCACAAGAGAGAGAGACAGACAGAGAGAGACAAGCTGCATGTAGGTGTCTGTTAGCAGGATTGCTTTAGCAATTCCAGGGATGCGAGCACTTGTCTGTATGTACTGTAGTTGATGGGGTAGCTAACTATAAGCAGCAAAAGTACTAACTTGGCTATGTTTTTTTCACTAGAAAATTCTAGTGTTCATAATACAGTAACCGCCTTCTTTTTTTTCAACAAGTAGCAGTGTAATGTGATAGAACACTGAATCTCTGTTGTTGTTGTTGTTGTTTTTTTGCTACATTATATTGCACACAGCTTTCAACTCAATGAGCAGAAACAAACTGAATCGAACTATCTTCAAGATTCCTAAACAGTCTCAGGGAGATTCATTTAGTGACTCCTCAGTTTTTGCACGATTCAATGAACTGGTTTCAAGAGAGGATTCGTTTAAGGATTAATTTTAATTAATTATTTGTTAAATACTAATCTCTTTTGCTATATTTACAGCTAATAGGCTTATCTATTACAATTAGGTAAGACTGTTGCAACCTAATACCTTATATTAGGTTTTAGTAAGCTTCTTGTTGTTAGTAAATGGGTAGTTTTTCTTTTAATAATCTCCCTAATAGGTAGGTCTACCTAATATATTTCACGAGTATTTCAAGACTCTTGCATTCCTGTTCGAAGGTGCTGTTTCTTGGATAAGGCCTTGTTTCATGAACTGGCTTTAATATTTTGTTATAAACTAGCAAACACTTTTTAAGCCACGTTTTATGTCTTTATTGTTACTTTTGACAAGTTTCCAGCACAAAGCATTAAAGAAAACTCAGTCATATCGCTTTTTTTCTATTTTTCAGTCATATTAGTTTTGAAGTTACGACAGCCTGCACCGTCTTGAAAGCATCCGTCGGCCAGTAGCAGAATTAAAGGCAGGTTATTTGTTCTCCCTGTGGCTTCTCTCATCTGTGATTTCAAGCCTTCCTTCGCTCTGAGGGTGTTTTTTACTCCCGTTATTGTGCAGGAAATTGTCATTAGTCAGTGGAACAAATAACGTGAAAACCGCCGTGGTTGCCTTTTCTCCGCATCAAAACACAACAATGAATTAATCAAATTAAAATTCCTTGTTATGCGATTTTGCTTTAATTTCCACAACCAAGCCCCTATTTAGTATTTGACAAAAACCAAAATGGGGAAGTCACAGTTAAAGGCCTCAGTAACAGTGTTATATTAGGAAAGAATTATCAATCCTTTAAGCTAATTTGGATAACTTGGAAACCATAAAAGTAAGCTAGTGAAATGCAGTGTTTGCTAAGCTTCTGCTGTGTTCACACGTCTTTAACTGCACCAGCCACCTAATGGACTTTGTTTTTGCTTATTTGTGGAATGTCACTGAGACATTAAATCCAATTCAAAATATTATGACTTTACAAAATCTTTTGCAAATGGCTGAACGACTGTAAAAGTGCTATGCAGAAACACATGGAGTTTTTCAAAGCGTGCTATATTTAACTTTGGAAGTCTGTTGAATTGATAAATCAGAAGGGATATTTACAATATAATAATTGAATATTCTTTAGGAAGCATTGATGTATACTATAGGAATGTGCAAAGTTGAATTCACGATGACAGTAATTCCTTTTTTGGAGCCTAAATTCTTATTTTCTATAAGATAAGAAGTAAATGGCAACAATGACTGTCCAGTACCATGACTCAAATATACACTGTAAAACCCAAAACCCAAAAAGTTAAGGTAACTCAAACCATTTGAGGAAACTGATTGTAACAATCAGTTTAAGTTCAAAAACTAATCTTAATGAGTACTGCGAACTTGATCCATTTAAGTAAACGAAGCAATTGGAGCACAGTAAAACCCAATAAATGAAGAGAACTCAAACCAACTGAATACTGTAAAACCCAATAAGTTAAGGCAACTCAAATCGTTGCACTGTAAACAATTCCCACATTTAAAATTACCATGAGTTATAGACTTTAAAAAAGTTTTTTAGATCAGCTCTTACACGCATATTCTGGATATTAGATGTTCTTTTTGTGTACTAAACAAGGTGAATTTTTAAAACACTCTTTGATGGTAGGATCACTTAATTATATGCCAGTGTTTTAACAGCACTTTATTAATGTCTTTAGGCACCGGTGAATATTTCATGTAACAATTAATACGACGCTCATGCTTTTTTTGTTGCTGAAACCAATTGCAACAAAAAAATGTAGTTAAAAAAACTAAACTATATTAGTACTGTACTTTACTGTACATTACTTCCATTTAAGTTGAAGTAATGAGATATTTAATTAACTCATTACCTTTAACACTAAGTTCAAAACTATTTTCAAGTGAGTAGAACTAACATTCAGTAAATTTAGAATTAACTACACTCATTTCATTTGATAAAGTTGACTGTTGGGTTTTACAGCATAGACAGGTCATATGTAGCCCTGCTTTAATTGATTGTGTTTTCTCATTTCTGTTCCATTAGAGTTTCTGAATGACAGCATAATGTTTGAGCGAATTATATCTGTACTTGTTATCCGAACACTGCAATACAGTCCAAAGTCAAAAGTTTTCATGTTTTCGTCTAGTCTCTCCTCTCTGTACGTAGTCTAGCGATAGAGGCGGCTGCCATATGCCCTCCCAAAGCCAAGCGCGGGCCCGAAGCGCTGGTGTATTGCAGTCATTAGCCCCTCACACCGTCAAGCTCCAAACTCATTTAGCCTCATGCTGGACCTTCATTATGATAGACTTGTATCAGATGGCATCTCTAGCTGGGCACAGGCTCAGGGCGAGAGGGGGAGAGTAGGGCCACAGCCATAGCCCGCTCCCACCCCAGCGGGTGGGTGGAGGGGGTGGTGAGAGAGAAGCAGATGTAGTGGTGGGGGTTTATGGTAGACCACCACAGAGGAAGAAAACATTGGAGACCTCAGACTCCACTTGCACTTGCTTTTGTTGCATTTCTTTTTTTTTTTTTGCATAAAAATCTGCCGCTGACACTATGCAACATACCACACTCAGTGACAGGCTATGGAAAACTTTGCACCCAGCACATCTCAGCTGAAAATTAAAATTAAGCACATGCATTCAAGTTTAGAAATGTTTCAGTCTTATCAAACAATTTTCAATTTAGCAACAGTACACAATAAACGTGGCAAATCTAATACTAATGCTGCCTTGAGTGCTATCAAGGCACCAAAAGGGCTTTGGAGGGCACCAGGTTCACTTTGCTTATTTCTTGGGGAAATCGGTAACACTTTATTTTGATGGTCCATTTGAGTATTAGTAGACTGTTTGCTTAATATCTGTTGATACAGACAGTCAACACACATTTAACTGACAATAAGAAACTTTGCAAGTACATGTCAACTTACACTAACCCTAACCCTAACCCCAACCTTACAGTCTACATATAATCTAATGAGAATTAGTTGCAATGTAGCTTAAATTCAACAAATAGACCATCAAAATAAAGTGTGACCGGGACATCTAATCTCTTGGGGAAATCTAAGATCTAGTCAGTCAGAAAACAAATAATACTATTCCATGATAGGAGCTTTTGTACCAGGCAGTTATGGGAAATATAGCTTTAGCGCTAGTTCTATCAGGAAGATCTAATATCATGGCACTCATTCCTATCAGATCTAAGCAACAACCTCTCGACACAAGGAATATATAAGCTTGTCATTCATGATTCATTTCGTTTGCAGATACCGATGTTGATGTTTAACCATCATCCTACCCACCACCACCAGGTTGGCCCAGTCCGGGGGCTTAGTCTTCTGACAGACTTTGCTGAATTGACAAGTTTCTGATTCAAGCTATGGACAGGGTCTCCGTCAAAGAAATCTATTTGTTCTACTAGTTGTCAAATAAATAATTTTATATCATGTCTTTCTCCTTGGTATTCCTAGTAAAACTAGCCAGCAGGCCCAGTTCTCCAAGAGCAAATTAAATTAAATTAATTCAATTAAAAGATTTAGTTAAAACAGCGAAAAGCTAAATCACCTTTCAGCTTCCGGGTCCAAGTGCTTTATCAAACTGTATGGGGAGACTTGTCAAATGGTAATAATGAACATTTACAAAGTGCTGTAATACTTTTGAACATCTATATATATATATATATATATATATATATATATATATATATATATATATATATATATATATATATATATATATATATATATATATATATATATATATACGCCTAATATCTAATGGCCAATTTTTTATAAATTGAAAATATTTTTGTATTTGTGATGCAGAAAGTCTAGAGACTGTTGTGTACACCATTATTTTATATAAAATTTACTTTAATGTGTGATGTGTAATGTGTATTTTCTCAATTCAAATCACCGATACATCATGACTTAACAAGCGGATGACAACTTGTAGAACTATACTACACAATACTATAGGTAAATGCAACTAACAGTATTGGGTGCATTAACTAGCACACACTTATGTCAAAGTTGATTATATTATGCTGGATTAGACCCTGCCCTGAAGTATACCCCCAGAGGGTTTTCCTCAATCTAAATTATTTCCCAGTTCCTGCAAGTGATTCCAAAAGTAGTTCTAGGAACTAAGAAACAGTTTCTATATAGTGAAAACCCCACATGTTTAAAGTTTAAGGCCTGCCCAACTCAAAAACTTGGGAATTAAAATTATCCCAGATTTTTTTTCCAGTTATAAACACAATTTGAGACGCTGTTTATTCCAAATGTCCTACTGGGAAACATTTTTGGTGATTCCCATAGCACACGGAGGCAGCATAATGCAATATTAACCTAAACATTTGTTTCATATGATAGGCAAGTCAAACTGCATCAGTTCAGTCAGTCCATGTCCTGTTTTAATTATCATAAAGTATACATTTCAAAGTTTGATTTGAAGCAATCTGGTTCTGTATTTTACAACCCAGGCTCATTCTGAAAACGTACCTCTATATACATTTTTGGAGAGCACCAAATACATCCCAGGAGCTAGGTTTTTTCTGTAGATTTTGTTTTTGCGAGTGCGCCAGAGGCTGATGTGTATGCTTTTTGAGATCTTAAATTTTTTTCGTGAGTGCCATTCGCACCTTCTCTTCTTGCTTAAATCCACCAGAGGCTGCTGTCGACTGACTGTTCGACTGACCCATCCTCCTCCTAAATCCAACCGATAGTGTTTTTAAAAGCACCAATTGACCCGCCCACCCACTTCTCTTAACCCAACCAACATGTTTAAAAAGCAATCCAGAAAAAGAAAAACCCTCACCTAATTTTTACTACGTTTTCAGATTGGATTCTGATTTTGTCTTACCCGCTTTCTGGAACTGTTCTTGACTGGACTCGAACCCTGTTGTCCTGGTAAACTCCTCTGCATCTCAAGTCCACAGATGTACATGGCGAGCTAACTGGACAAACTGGTAACAGTGAGAAAGCTGTCCATGCGGAAGTAAGCGGTCAGCTGATAAGCGCAAAAAGGAACGTCATACCACCCCACGTCATAAGTACTTCTGGCTACATAATTCGCGATCTCCCGAAATGTATATAGGGCTAGGTTTTTAGAATGAGCCTATGTTGGTATTGGATCAACGGTGGATCTACATCTGCCTCCTGAAGCAAAACTAGTTGAGAAGCATTGCTCTAAATGATTCTCCATTTATCTCTCAACACTACAGCGG
>NC_079458.1:33444938-33464938 GCF_903798145.1 Danio aesculapii
TGTTCAATCCACATAAATTTGTTAAAAGTGGTAAGTTAATGTAATTCATTTGTGTTGGGACAACATTAATGAATTGTGTGGAACCCTGCATTTTTGCTTGCTAAATAAAAACAAAGTCATATTTTTGCTACAGTCAACAAAGTTTCTACATATAGCTCACATTACATTGAACATTACAGTGTGAGTTACTAGCATATACAGTTGAAGTCAGAATTATTAGCCATCCTTTGATTTTTTTTTTCTTTTTTAAATATTTCCCAAATGATGTTTAACAGATCACGGAAATTTTCACAGTATGTCTGATAATATTTTTTCTTCTGGAGAAAGTCTTATTTGTTTTATTTTGGCTAGAATAAAAGCAGTTTTTAATTTTTAAAAAACCATTTTAAGGTCAAAATTATTAGCCCCTTTAAGCAAATTTTTTTTCTATAGTCTGCAGAACAAACCATTATTATATAATAACTTGCCTAATTACCCTAACCTGCCTAATTAAGCTAATTAACCTATTTACACCTTTAAATGTCACTTTAATCTGTATAGAAGTGTCTTGAACTATATCTTGAAAAATATTATTGACTGTCATCATGGCAAAGGTAAAATAAATCAGTTATTAGAAATGAGTTATTAAAACTATTATGTTTAGAAATGCGTTGAACAAATCTTCTCTCCATTAAACAGGAATTGGGGAAAAATAATTCTGACTTCAACTGTACATCAACTGTCTACAAACATTAATTTTCCTTCAACTTAGTCCCTTTATTCATAAGGAGTCACCATAGCGGAATGAACCGCCAACTTATCCAGCATATGTTTAACACAGCAGATGCCCTTCCAGTACTGGGAAGCATCCATACACACTCATTCACATACATACACTACAGCCGATTTAGTTTTATTCAATTCACCTATACCTTATGTCTTTGGACTGTAGGGAAACAAGAGCACCTGAAGGAAACCCACATGAACATGTGGAGAACATTCAAACTCCACACAGAAATGCCAACTGGCTCAGCTGGGACTCGAACCAGTGACCTTTTTGCTGTGAGTGCTAACCACTGAGTCACCATGTTGCCCTGTATACAAACAGAGCACTTTTACTTATGTTATTTAGAATATTTATTTTTGATATGTATTATTAATAGGCCTGATTTATTAAACATGGTGTTAAGATGGCAGATGGAATGTGCCAAAAGCTCACATAATGCGTCAGTGACATAATGCTGTAAATAACTGGACATATGTTATGCCATGCACGTTGAATGAAAACGTTACCACAACCTGTTCACATGATTTTTTAATTGTGACATAGTTCTGCTATAGCTGGCCAGTGGCCTAAGAAAATCACAACAGCAAGAAAAAAACAAACAAAAAAAACATCAAACATGGAACGCTGGACGAATGCCTGTGGTTAGGCATAGAAGTGGCCGCAGTGTCCGTCTCGCAGCCCCTGACCAGCTGTCCTCGTTCCTCTACTGGGTCGAGGGGAACGCTCCTTCAGACCAGCAGGTACGTGGAAGTTTTCCTGCAGGATCGCAGGGCAGCTGCTATTGCTCCGGTCTGGAGCTCTTGACCCACTTACACTCATCTTTTCTTTCATTTTAAACACAAAGGAGCACCACTCCATACCCTCACTTTCTCTGGTTGCCCAAAACACGGCTCTCGCCCGCTGAAGATTAATGTTTCAGGCCTGACCCTGCTGGGCAGCTGACTACAGGAGAATAGATGGGTCAGAGAAGCCAGGCTTGGTGACGGAGATGGGTTGCTTACCTCAGAGAGCCCCAGAGCTCGGCGGTATGGTTCTCCTGTCAGCTCCCAGTGAAGAGAGAACTCCCGATCATAACTCAAGTTCTTTTAGCCCAGCTCCTGAACTCTCATGCCCACAGGGCCCTCAGCGGACTCCTCAGGTCCAGAACTGTGTGAGAGAGGGGTCAGAGAATGGTTCAGTGTGTCAGGTGGAACGGTTGTGTTTCAACATGAGCGAGTAGTTTGGGCTTATCAGCAAAGCTGTCAGAGGCTTTTTCTTTTTTTTTGCTGCCGTTTGCGTCTTGGCCCCAGGCAAGTGTTTGTAAAGTTTTATATGGATTCGATGCAAAACTACCTGTCTTTGATCACCCATTTAGCAGGCCGGAGTTTAATTAAAATTTAACTAACGTCATTTGAGATCTGAGCCACTGCCAAAACAAGACATTTTCCTTTTGCTTGTAGTAAACTCAGAATGTTTCACACGTGTGGAATAATAATGTCATTGAACAATGACACTGAAAGCATGCTGTATACACCGTAAACAGTTTTATGTAAGAAACTGCTATTTCTAAAGAAATGTAAAACACAATTTTCTATTAAAAAATTATGTATATTCCGAAATTATTAATATATAAATGAATAATCACTCAGTTAACACATTTGTCTAGAAGTTTTAAGATCAATATAATATGCATTGTTTGGTGACTGGATAATTTATGTTCTTCAATATACAGTTTTACAGGATTGTTTACCACTGATTAGGTTATATTAGTGTGAGTAGACCACTAATAGTGCTTTTCTAAGTAACAAGTAAAGTAACGAATTACTTTAAAAAAAGTAATAATATTTAAGTTACTTTTTTGAAAATGTAATGCGAGTTTTAGTTTAATAATTAGCTTTTAAAAAATAAATAGCAAAATTAAAATTAGTCACAATGAATCATGCAGTCAATGAGAGAATGTGTTCATTATTTTGAACACATCGAAGAAAAGAAAAAGGGGACAGTCTCAATGGACAGTGATTTTACTTACAAATAGTACATTCAAGAGTTCACACTTAGCTGATAATCAATAAAGCGTATTTGGCATGCTGTCCCGGGAGAGAGCCCTGAGCTTGTAATATCCTCGAGCCCGGGGCTCCCTCCCGTTAGAAGGGCGAGAGCGGAGTTCGAGCTCAGGTAGGTCTCGAGGACTCCCTTGCTTGTCGCCGCGTGAGAAGTGTAAACTAGTGTTATTTTCGGTGATAATTTGGTTTAGTTGATTGGCTATTGTTTATGTTTTTGGACGGTGGGAGGAAACCGGGGGACCCGGAGAAAACCCACGCGAACACGGGGAGAACATGTAAACTCCGCACAGAAACACCAACCAGCCCGATAGGAGGTTAGACTAGCGGTGTTCTTGCTGTGAGGCAACAGTGCTAGCCACTGGGCCACCGTGTCGCCCTATCGGAAAAAGGGGAAGAAGGGGGGGTGGGGGGGGGGGGGGGGGAGCTTCAAGACGAAGATAACTGGAGTGAAAAACTCTAGTTATTTAAAATGCCTCCGTAATCGTCTAATGAATAAATGAATGTTGAGTTACTCACCATAAAAAGTAATGCAACTAGTTACTTTTTTGGGGAGTAACTCAATATTCATTCATTCATTTATTTTCTTTTCGGCTTGATCCCTATATTAATCAGTAGTCGCCACAGTGGAATGAACCACCAACTTATCCAGCATATGTTTTACGCAGCGGATATCCTTCCAGCCACAACCCAACACCTGGAAACACCTATATACTCTTGCATTCGCATACATACACTATGGCCAATTTAGCTTATTCAATTCACCTTTAGCGCATGTCTTTGGACTGTGGGGGAAACCAGAGCACCCAGAGGAAACCCACACAAACACGGGGAGAACATGCAAAGTCCATAGAGAAATGCCAACTGACCCAGCTGGGGCTCGAACCTTGCTGTGCGGTGCCACCACTTTCAAAAGTAAGTTTCCGCAATACTGCATGATAGAGCTGAAATATGAAACCTGGGAAAAACAAATAAATTATGTTAATAGTATTTATTATATATGTCTTATTTAATAGACATCGACTCAATAGTAACATTCTGAAGATTAAATGGTTTGTGGATTATGAAAAAAAGTATTGATTTTGTCAGTACAATTTTGTCAGTGATGGGTTACAGCTGGAAGGGCATCCGCTGCGTAAAACATATGCTGGATAAGTTGGCGGTTCATTCAGCTGTGGCGACCCCAGATTAATAAAGGGACTAAGCCTAAAAGAAAATGAATGAACGAATGAGTAAAAGTTTGTAGTATAAATAGAAGAAAAAATATCTGTAATATGTAATTGTCCATCTGTCCATATGTAATTGATGAGAATGGGCATGGTGTGGACAACATGAGCTGTTTTTTTAAAGGATGTTATATTGTGTGCCTGCTAATGTGCTTAGATTTGTGTTTATATGTGCTCAAAGCAGTTCTAAATAGCCTGTTGCTTTATAGAAGCAATACAGAAAGCAAACTGCAGTTAGAGGGAGTGCAGTGAGTGACAGGCCTGGAGGCACATGATAAAATGGTGCCTATCTCCAACATGTAAAAACCTGACAAACCTAACACACACACACACACACACATGTACACACACACACAAATAAACAGATCAATTACAGGGGATTACTGTGTGTGCAGGTTTGTGTTTGGAAGTATAGGTGAGGTTAAAACTGGAATACGAGAAACCAGCTCATTGATTTAAAGTTCCACTAAGAACGCCTGCATGACAGGCAGAAGTAAACACACTCTTCAAGCAGACTTTTTCCCAAAAGCGGCTGAGAATTGCAGTGGTTTTGTCAGTTATGCGCTGGAACGGGATCATTCACACACTCGTGAGGAGCGCAGGAAGTCTTCTGCTGCGAGTCGGAGGGGCCGACCCAAGCTGGGTCGCAGCCAGCGCAGCCGTCAGGGGCCGACGCGCTGGCCTAAAGCACAGACCCACCCTCTCTCAGTCTATATTTCCTTCTCTAACTCTCTCCCCGTCTCCCAGCGGCAGCTGCGCTTATTTGGCTGCAGCTGCAAGGTGTGAGTGTGTGTGTGTTCATGGGCAGGAATATCTGCGTGTGTGTGATTGTTGGAATCCTCCTTGCATCAGTTTGTGTGATCTGTAAGAGTGCCCAGCAATTACTAAACTGGCACTATGCTGTCTGTTTACACACACACATATTCCTACTGGACTTTATTAAAACACCATCTGCTTTCAGCATACACACACAGCAAAGGGAGAAACAAGGCTGGCTATTTCCTTGCAATATCTGGAAAAGCACTGAAGATAAGCTGGAGTGGCAGCATTGAATACGGTAGGCAAGTTCATGGGGTCTGCAGTTTCATGAGGCCTACATTTGCTTCACTGTGAGGGCAAGAAGAGTCACCTGGGGAAAAGGGTGAGAATAAATATTTTGTCTGTTGCTCCAAAGCATGCAGAAAAAACAACAACAACAAATACAAACAATTTTAATAGCTGGCAAAAAGACTCAAAAAAGGTGCTCCAACACATGACTCTCAACATTTTTTAGTATGTAAACTATCTATCCTTCCAATATTTCCAGCTACACATCTCTGTATAGATACTCGCACAGAGTGGGTGTAGAGTCCCGCAGTGCTGCACAGGTGCTGCATGAGCTTTGGCTGGGTCCTGTAATGACAGACTGATGGTTATTTCATTAGCTCTCATGTTCTCAGGGAGATGTCATTTAGGATGAGCAAGCATACTGATTGGACAGTAAGCGTGGGTGAGCAGATGAGGTTTGGCCAAATTACTTTTTGTATATTTCTTTGTTTAAATGTTACATGAACATTTTGTATTATGCAATGGTCAGTGGTTCCCCAAAAATATTTGGACCTTTTCAAGTTGCTTCCTAATCAGATGTGATTAGATAACGGAATAAATACATAGCTGCAAATCTGAGATTTTGTCCTTTATTCTTCTCTTGCTGTCTCGCAGTGGGTAGCCCCACCCACTCAATAATAATAATAATAATAATAATAATAATGATAATAATAATAATAATAATAATAATAATAATAATAATAATAATAACTGTGTCAGATGGAAATGTTACGAATTTGTGGTTACTTTCCTAGCACACCCATCTCAATTTGAAGAAACGCATCCCATTTCTCCTACCTACAATAATCACAATATCCAGCATAATAATAACATTTATGATTTAAAGAGTCCATATTATAGCATACTAAGCTGAAATTATGAAATATGACACGTACAAAGTTGGAATTATGACATGCATAAAATAAAAATACATAAAAACTATTATATCAAAGCCCATGATTGACAAAAATATTTTCTCATAATTTCTAATCATCTCAAAATTTAGCGTTTAGTCATACGTTTAACTATTTGTCATAATAACAATTTACCATACACTACTCACAACATATCAACAAAACAATCTGTAATCATTTACATTATCTCTTAATAATTTATTTTTATTTGCTAAATTATTTATATATTCTCCTAAATTACAGTTTTTTCAATTGTTTTGCCACAAATTTCAGAATCCTGGTGTCAATTTTCAAAACTCTAGACACAAATTCACAACCATTGTCCAAATTGCACATTTTTGCAAAACTCTTAACTCTTTTTTTTTTTCTCTAATGCTTGGATATAATAAACACAAGTCAAAGATTATTTGTTCACTGAACTAAAATCACCTTTTCAATATAACACAATTGAACATCAAATTGATTCCATTTCAAAATGCCACCCAAACATTGCATTTAAAATAACTAAAGTATTCATTTAATTAACATGATGTGACTACAATATCAACTGATACAAGTGCTCAAAACAATAAATAACTGTTGCATTATTCTTGATGCATGGAAACTGATGAATAATATTACATGTTTAGATGATGAACATTTCAGGATAGATCAAATGACATCAGTTACAACAGAAGATGACCCAACAGCAATACACTATCTATAGATTTCATCCTTATTCATCCTTATTCCATATATACTGTATGGGTTCTAGGTTCCACGACACGGTACCACTTTTTACATACAATGTTTAAATATTTGACATTACTGTATGCAAGAAATCCCAATCGCAGCATCACAGCAGACCAATGTCAGGTCTGGATTTGCATTGACAGAAGGTTCTTTCTGAGATTCTTGATTAATGAAAACTTCACTGTGATGCAGAGGAGAACCTGTGGCCAAATCCACAACACCAGACTGATGGAAACAGAGATGCAAAAAAAGATATATGGAAATATGTATATGTAAATTGCATATGTGGCATACTAGTTCATAAGGATTTCACATATACAAAATATGCTATACATGTCAAAATATTGCGAAAATTGCCATTTATTTTAACCATTAGAATTACAAATATGTACATATATGCTGTGTAAATATATTACCTATTATGTTATATATTTTACCTCCAAATGTATGACCAATAATTATAATTTGGCTTTGTATGAACACAAACACACACCCACTTACATGATATGGTTGAAAAATGGAGGGATTTTTTCAATATTTTGACAAATATGGCATTTTATATACAGTATGTAAAATCCAAATGTAATTTGCACATGTTGCATATTTATCATGCCATATACAGTATCAGCTTTCGATACAGGGACGTGCAGTGAGAAACGATTTTGTTAACTTTACTGTTCTGTTTTGTTTTGTTTTACAGTAAACCTACATTGTGATTGACTGAACAAAACTTTAGTTAGTAACACTTTATTTTGATGGTCCATTTGAGTATTAGTAGACGGTCTGCTTAATATCTGTTGATCCAGACATTTGATCCAGACTATAAGTAACTTCGCAAGTACATGTCAACTTACACTAAACCTAACCCCAACCCCAACCCTAACCCCAACCTAACAGTCTACTTATAATCTAATGAGAATTAGTTGGCATGTAGATTCAATGTAACTGAAATTCAACAAACGGACCATCAAAATAAAGTGTGACCCTTTAGTTTAGTGATTCCCTCTACACTTCATGTATAAACCATAATGAAATCTCTGATTATGGTAATAATAGTTTATCGAAATGATGTGTATCTTGTGTGTGGGTGATCTAAAGTTGTATTATTTGTATGATAAAAGGATTATGTGAACCGTTGATCTTGCAAATGCAAGACTTCTCTAAAGAAATGAATGCAACATGCAGAGTTTTGAACACTGGAGAATCTGTGTTAAAAGTAGTGACTGTTTAGAGTTTTGCATCTAGAGTTTTGAAAGTTGACACCAGGTTTCTGAAATTTGTGGCAAAACAATTGTAAAATACTGTAATATGTGTGCATTTTAAGAAGGGATTGAACATGCCAGTGTGCCTTTTAATGTCTGCGTGTGCACATGTCTGTGAGAATTACCTTAACATTACTTCAATAACACTGTAAACGGCACAGAGAATGTTCTCATATTTTCTCTGTAATGTTTATGCAATGCTTTCTCTGCTGGAGCAGAAGAGGCTGTTTTGATTTTGTGTGAATGCATTCACACCAATTACAGTCGAAATCCTGTGTGTCCGGCTCTAATTGGATTCACATGTTTTGGAGAGGGTCATTGTCCCCTTTTCAAGAGTGATGGGCCTGCTTTATACACCTGATTCAGCGATGACTGCTCAAGCTCAAACACTCACAGGCGTTAAAGAACAACAGCATATGCCGTTTGAGTTAGCACACTCATTGATGCAAGAAATCTACGTGGTCACTTCACAAGAACACATCCCTAGTAGACGGAGAAATTATGAATTCGGTGGAAAGGAAAGACAGATGTTTGATGGTCCACGGGGCAATTAAGGTGAGGGAGTACAACATGAGGTCATTGTGACCAATGAAAAAAGTCACGCCGATGGAAACATGACTGTTACTTAAGCCTGGCTGGCACTGTGTGATTTTTAATAATTAATAATAAATGTAGCTTGTAAGACTGCTCAAATTTGATCCCCATATCACAATGTAAGAGTTCAGTTGTCATAATGTCTGACAAATATGACATTTAAGAGCTGCCAAACATGGACACTGAAAAAAAATTCACCCAGAGTTTGATGTCATCACACTGGGACACACTCAGTAAGCTACCTTCTGAAATGATACATCACGGCAAACAAAATCTGTAGCAGTAATTTTGTTCATGGTGTGACTCAATAATAAAACCAGAAAAAGGCTGTTTTCACATTTTTTACACACTAGTTTGAAGTTCTTGTGCTGATGTGCTGTACTCCCATTGGTTCTTGATTTGATGCTTGTCACAACATTCTTTTTTTATAATTATTTTTTCAGGGTTTTCACGTTTAATGGAAAGGACGGTGGGGATTACAAACAGGAAAGTGTGCGGAGCAGAGAGTAGAGAAGGATTGGCAAAGGACCTCAAGCCAGGACTCGAACTCGGGCCACTGTTAACACCTCAGAGTTATGTGTCAATGCTTAGGCTATTGGTGCCAATCTTGTCACAACATTCTCTTGGGAGTCCCACTACATGAAAGTGTCTGAAATCCTCCATCATTGCCAGAATATCGTTGAAAGAATTTTTTTTTTTTTTTTATCACAACAGCCATTAGCAACTGTAGATAAACCTTTCAAACCAACAACGATTTGAGCCTAGGATTACAGGAAAATTTTTGGATTTTCCAAACTTTGTCTCCAATGACCAAATCGTGGCTGAAATCGCACAGGGCTTTAGTCTAGACCCGCTCTCGTCTCATTAGTACCAGTAGCAGAAATAACAATATTCAAGAATGAATGAGATGCACAGTTTTGTGGTTTGGTGAAATTAGTTCTTTCTGTACACCATGGGTGTCCAAGGCTGTTCTTGTAAAGCTTAGCACAATTCCAAGTAAGCACTCGTATATACTCGTATATACATAGATGCCTCATTAGCGATTTTTTTATAGGCCAGTATGCATAATGAATATAAAAATACAAACTAACACTTTCCCATCTGTGAAAGGTTATCCAATTTCTTTTGGAATTTAAATGTTTGCACATTTTACTACCAGAGGCATAGGAAAGCTAATTGATTATCACTGCAATTGTCTGAAGCGAATGAATATGGTTTCTACATAGAAATATCTACATTAACACCACTATGATATTATGCTTTTCCCACAAAGGTATTTTGATTGCTGGTTCAGAGCCTAGTTCCAAAATGGTTCTTTGTCTTTTGACATTGAAAGCATCGGCTCTGAACCAAGAAAAGTGATTCTTAAGTAACACCAAAACATTGCAGGGCTAGAAGTAAGAACTGCTTGCATTAGGGACTGAGGGAGGGGTTGCTGTGACCAACAAGATGAACAGAAATAGCAATGAAACATAATGCTGAGCACATTATCACTTGTAATCTGTCTAATTCACTGCGCAAAATTAAAAATTCTCCATCTATACAAATGACGACAGCCTGCATAAAAATGTGCTTATAATCTCCATCTATCACATGAAGAACACTTTGAATTCACTGTGTTTGGATGCCGAAATCGGCTCACAAAGTTGTTAACATTAATAATGTTATAATAATTTGTATTTGGTGTTTGTGGTGGTGAGAAAGGTTAGACTTACTGTATGCACTGACATCAGATCTAGCTTAATGGTGGCACTCAAGCCAGTGGAAAAGCAAAGCGGTTCTTGCCAGACGAACCAGCTCTGAACCGACAATAGCACTGACAATAGCACCTAAATTGTGCTGGTTGAAAAGGGCTATTTGAGTCCTAGATCTAGACCAAGACCCATCATCCAAAGAAGGAGGCAATCCGTTTTAATAAACTGAAATTAGCATTTGATTCTGGTGCTCAATATCCAAGTTTTGTTGATTTCCAAGACAGATTTTCAAAACATGACAGACGTGTTCATGGACTTATGAAGAATGGTGAAGATACTGTACCATATCAGCAAATGGTTGAAATATACTCCTGGACAAAGAGTGCAGACCAAGACTATAAAGTCAAGACCCAAAGCTAGACCAAGACACCGATTAATGAGACCCAGATCAAGGCCATGATTATGTGGTCATCCAGAGGTCTCAAGACCACAAGATCAGGATTCCAACTCAGCCGCCCACAGTCTATTCATTGGCTGTCTAATGCATATTGCACTGAAAAAAATGCCAAGAGCTGTCTTGATCTGGCTCTAATATGATTTTCTGCCTTTATGTAACCTCTGAGAGTCAGGATGCACAGGTTTTTTTTTTCTTTTAGTTTGCCTGGAAACAAAACATTTTTTTTTAAGCATAATGCAAGTTTAGTTTGATACAGTTCTAAGTAGGTAGCAATATATCCAAAGACACTGCTTGTTTATTGTGATTTCAGTTATGTCTGAAATATTCATTTGTTCATTTTCCTTCAGCTTTTCCCTTCAGTCTCTATTTCAGAGGTCACCAGAGCGGATTGAACCGCCAACTATTATGTTGCAAATGTTTTATGCAGCAGATGCCCTTCCAGCTGCAACCCAGTACTGGGAAACACCCATACACTCTCACATTCACACACAGACACATATACACCACGGGCAATTTAGTTTATTTAATTCACCTATAGCACATGTTTTTGGACTGTGGGGGAAACTGGAGCACCCGGAGGAATTCCACGTGAAGACGGGGAGAACATGCAAACTCTACACAGAAATGCCAAATGGTCCAGTCGGGACTTGAATCAGCGACCTTTTTGCTGTAAGGCGACAGTCCTAACCACTAAGCCACCCTGCCACCCATGTCTGAAATAATCAGTAATTATTTATTTTTAATGGTCAGAAATTTTAATTACAAAATATATAAATTACTGGTGGGCCGTTATCGGTGTTAACGTGCTTCGTTAACGCGAGACTCTTATCGCGTGATAAAAAAATATCGCGTTAATCTATTCTCAAAGTTGGGTTGGGAGTTGGGTCTATCCTACGCAAGCTGATGATTTTTACCTTGATATTTTAGCGCAGATGTATACCTGACCAGTGAGCCGTCTGACAAAAAAGTGAATGCCTGACTTCAACTGCAGTTCGGCAATTTCACTTTAACTCAGGAACATTTCATTCATGTCCCCGTGACAAACTGGGGTATCAGATGCAAATAAGGTTTAAGGACTAGTGAGAGTGTTATGTAATTTAATACTGCATGCGAAATGGAAAGAAATAACTTCTGCATTTCACGATGTGTGTGTGTGTGTGGGGTCCTTTACTAACAGCCGCGTGTGTGGATCTTGTTGGAAAATATCAGTGGTATCTGGATGCAGCCTTTATGATGCAAGCTGAGATTGCATCACTCAGCAATGCAATGAAAATATGGCGAAAAATCCTACATGACGGTAATAGTTTGATGCGCGGTGTTTACTTCAATAATGCCACTAATATATGCATACTCCATGTCTTAATTCCATTTCTGTTTGGTTCAGTTATGACTTTAGTCACATTAAGGTGATCCAAAATCAATGTTTGGAGCTTATGTAGGCCTACAGTTCAAAATTCATGTTTAACTGAATAAACAGTTAGTAAACACGAGTACATCTTATTGAACAAAATTTATTTTCATCACCAATTATCATAGTAGAACAGTTTCTCAAGCAGTCTGTGATGCATTTTGGAAACAGGAGATGAGTTAATTGATTTAATGCGCCACCTGACTTGAGAAACCCGTTCTCAAAGACTTATTATTTGGGTAGCACACATATTCTGAATGCCTTCGGCAGAATTCAAATGAGCCATTTTAATCTAGATAAAGAAAAAATCTATGCCATACCTGTCAACCCTCCCGTTTTTCCCGCTGTCATCCGCTGTCATCCCGTAAAGGTATTTTTCCATATTTCTCCCGTATTTTTTTATCTTTCTATGAAGAGCCTATCCTCCCTATATGCAACCCATACCGTCGAACCACCAGGGGCCGCCCCTTGCACCTAAATGTGAACCTGTTCTGTGCTTTCATTTCATTAAGACATGAAAACACTTTGAAGTAAACATAAAATGGTGCGATTCATTTCCTTTTCATTACAGGCGCTGCCCCAATGCAATCCTCAAAACAGTCAGTTTACAGTATGTAACGATGCATGACTGTCAGCTGATGCGCTCCATAGTGATAAATAGACGATGTTTCCCAAGCGGATTCTGTACATACGCGATTTGATGCAAAGCTCAAGTAGACACTGGGTTTTGGGTGCGTGTTTGAACAGACATATACACGTCATCAATATAATAATAATAATAATAATAATAATAATAATAATAATAATAATAATAATAATAATGGCGGTTAATTCCGCTGTGGCAACCCCAGATCAATAAAGGGACTAAGCCGAAAAGAAAATGAATGAATGAATGAATGAATGAATGAATGAATGAATAATAATAATAATAATAATAATAACAACATCTAGACATGTTGATTTTGTTTGGTTTTCTTTTAAACACAACAACTTTTGTCTTAAATGAGCATAAACAGTGAGGAACGCAATCAAATGCTTTCATTATAGATCTGTGCATTTTAAAGTGACACCTCTGTTATTTAATGTATACCAATTATTTAAATTATATAGTGAAGAAAAGATGAATGAGATATAATATTCATTAATTTTCTTGTTGGCTTAGTCCCTTTATTAATCCGGGGTCGCCACAGCGGAATGATCCGCCAACTTATCCAGCACATGTTTCATGCAGCGGATGCCCTTCCAGCCGCAACCCATCTCTGGGAAACACCCATACACACTCATTTACACTCATACACTACGGACAATTTAGCCTACCCAATTCACCTGTACCGCATGTCTTTGGACTGTGGGGGAAACCGGAGCACCCAGAGTAAACCCACACAAACGCAGCGAGAACATGCAAACTCCACACCAACCGACCCAGCCAAGGCTCGAACTGGCAACCTTCTTGCTGTGAGGCGACAGCACTACCTACTGCGCCACTGCGTCACCCGAATGAGATGTAATAACTTGATTCAAATTCTTTATAATAGCTGATAATTTTAATGAGCTGAACTGTTTGCTAATTTATTTGCAGCTTTTTCTAATGTTTTTTTTTTTTTTTGAGGGAAGGGGGGGGGGTGTATCCCTTATTTTCACATCCCAATGTTGACAGGTATGATCTATGCCCACCTATAATATAAATACTTACAAGTATTTTTATCAGTACTAATTTATAAAAGAATGGAAATAAAAAAAATGAATCAAACTTCTTTTGGTCACTTTGAAGAAGATGTCTTCCAATAACAATGTAGAATCTTGGCAAGAATGAGCTGCAGTGTCATCCAGACTATATGTGAGGAGTCAATATTCTGGACAAGAGTCAATGTAAAAAAACACACATGCAGACATATGTGGACTTAAGTAGTTCCATCTTCTACCAATCATATTCATAGCACCTATTGACATTATTGACTTCTGATTAGCATCTTTAAATGAACTAATACCCTAAAGCCATGTCATGGCGAGACAGAAAATCAAATCTTTGGACATTTGGCTCATATATCCCAGCTGATGTGTTGTCAGTTTTAATGGATCTCCATTAAGACAGACTTACACACAGTGTGAGTCCATGTGTAAGGAAGCTATGTTATTTTAATGAGAGCTGATCTCCAGTCTTTAACTAACACACACTGTTTTATAAGTCTCAAAGCAGCACGTTCAAAGCAAGCATCCATGTCAACAACAGGATGTGCACTTTGTAATTTCCTTTCTGGCTTAGCAAACTTCCCCCTATTAATCTATTACAAACCATTGCTAGGCAACCATAGCAATGACCCTTCACTGCATCCTAATTGGCTGTGGGCCTAAGCCATGAGTTGTGTGAAAGATTTTTGCGAATCAAAATCTAACCTGATTCATCTAACCAGACAGGATTCGAGTGAGAGAGAGACAGAGGTGCCCTAGACATCCCTCCATGTCTTCTTTTTTCTTGTTCGCGGGTGTTTTCCGCCCATCAGCTTGTCTCTATCGTCTCTTTGACACGGTGGGCAGCTGAGGAAGGAATTTTATGGTGTGTGACGTGTTCCAGCGCCCGCCCAGCCCCTCCCCAACACTCACCCCCTACAAGCAGCTTTTGTCTGGGCTAAATGGGGTTGGATGCACCCCTTTAACTTTGATTTCCATTTCCTATTGTCCTGCATTGATGGGGAGGCTAACTCCATCTGGGCCTGCTTCACATGGTGCCATGCTTTCAAAAGGCATATGCTCTCTGCGTGGAGAGGCACTACACTCGCCGAAGAATGGCCTCACCAAATAATGAAGAGAAATATCACTCTATTCATGACCGCATTATGCGGCTCTTACTTATATTTGAAGAGTTGTTTTATGTGTAGTCAAGGGTGCAGAAGTGGTCGGACAAAACCCTGCTGCAGTGATGGAGGTTTAAAGCGCGCTGCCTCTGTTCGCTTCTTGAACTGCTTAAATGCATGCGTGTGTTTTACATTTAAAACACAAAGTCCTCTCCCGGCGGATCACAGCGAGACACATTATGAACGTTATCTCTCAGAGCCGGGTCAGAGGTTTGGACCTGCAAAGAAAAGTTAGTTTTATTGAAATTCTCTACTACGTTCGTGCACTTTATTGAGATTCTTCATACAGCCATAGGTCATTCGGTCATATGTAAGAGACTTTTTGTAAGTTATCTATTGGATTTGTTGTTTGATATTTGCGAATTTGCATGCATTTGTCTGCGAGTTCTCCTTTTCACACCATTTCTTTTGAAAAGTAGATGATTTCTAAACTATCCAGATTTGATTCACTGGTCCAGAACTTCATTAAGAATCATTATCTTCCTCTCCCTATCCATGCAGGGCAGTTTGTTCTAATAAAGGGGTAGTTTTAACAGCCTCAGGCTTACGACACCCCCTGCGGGGTTCTGCCTTGTCCCCTCTTAGCCCTCCCCATCCCTCTGCAGAGGACGCTTAGACGGGCGGCTGCGGCAGTGGTTGTGCAGGGCAGCCGATGTCGCGGGGGTATTTAAAGACTCTGAAAGGAGGCGCGTCAGATCAAATGGGAGCGAACAGAAGGGGGTCTCCCAGGAGGGGCAGAAGCCCTGCTCCATTTTATAGACTCCCCTGAAAGAAAGTGATTACAGATCATTATCCAATTGAATCTGATTGATGGAGAGAGGTCAAAGTAATATAGCTCATAGCAGAGTGGGGAGGGTCCGGGTGTGGAGGGGGTGAACGGGGGTACAATGGCCGAATTGTCACCCCAGGAGGATGATGGGAGGGGTGAGTGGCTGTTGAACCATCAGAAGCAGCAGCTCTAGAGCCACAACAAGTGTTGAGTGAGGCAGTGCTATTAGCATGGCTTGAAATTAGCTTTGAGAGATAAGAGACCTGTGTCTGTTAGAGGGGACTGTTAGAGTGCGCTGGGGGGATTTGTCAAGCAAAACTCTACTGATTTTGGTGAGATTTAGAAATTATGAGTATTATAGAATAGCACTGTATAAGCAGGCCGACACAAAATCTGTCCCTGCAAGTCAATTTAAGAACTGTGACCATGCTAAAATACAGATCTACAGTAAAAATATTCTCCTTAATTCTAAATTTCTTACCTGCATTCCTTGTTAATGCTTCTAGTTAGTTTACATAGTTACTGATATTATTGCACACTTCGTTATTGTTGAGTTCCTCATTATATAATCTTCTTTTGACCCTTTGTTTGCATTTGATATTTTCAGTGTTGTTCTTGCTGTGGTATTCTGCAATCTCTCCTGTTTCCTAGTCTCTTATTTATTTATTTATTTATTTATTTATTTATTTATTTGTATTGTCTTTTATTTACAAAAAAATAATTGTTACTTTGTAGAATTATTGTTAATTCATTATTAATTACAGGACTTTGGATTTTTTCCATATCCTGTGCCTCAGAGCGATAAAGAGAGACTAAGATGGAGGGAGGGGTTGATACAGGCTAGGTCTGTTGGTCCTCATTGTGAGATGCTTCCACAAGCTGTGATTCCCCTCAGGAGAGGTTAAAGACACGCTCTCTCATCTCAACCATACCAAGACACCATCTAATTAATCTGCCCTGGTAATTAACAGTGGATAATGCAACCAAACAAATCGAAGGTGCAACATAATGAGCAGACTGTAAAATAGATGATGTTTTTTTTTCTTTTTAAATTCTGTATAAATCAATTAATCACTGCATTATTTCTTAACCAATTTATTCTTTGTTAGCTTGAGAAAGTTGGTTTTAAAGTTTTAGTTTAGAGGTTGACATTTTATTTACATTATCTGTTTATTTAAAATTTTCCCAGAATCACTGAATAAAATAAAACATTACAGATCTGACTTACAGTTAGTATGGTGCATTTTGTCCACTTGACATACCTTTTTATTTAAAATCACCTTACACTGCATTTAAGAAGTATACATTTGATAATTTAGGAAACCCTTAGGAGTTGATCACATGACCTTAGCATTGCTAGCACTATTCTGTACTCTTTGAGTTGAAACTTAAAAATTTCACGTTGCTCTTTTGTTGTCATAACACAGATTTTTAGATCTATTCTATCCTATTCCAGATTCTAGATCTATTCTATTTTTAAACATAACAGTTTACTTGTATATATATCAGTGACTGAACTGTATTTACATAGTTACATGCTGATTAGGTTTGCTAGTTTCTAATTGAACATTAATAAACAATTAATTTACTAAATTTTGATTTTCTTTTTTTAAGAACTCTGCATTTTACTGTCATTTTTCATTCATTAGCACCAAACCAGTTCAAACAAGTTAAATTCAAGCCAATTTGACTGTTTTAAAAAGAAAACAGCTTAAAAGGCAGTTTCTAAAACCACATACGACAGCAACTCAGAGAAGTTTAAAGCCTTGAGATTCTGAAGATCTTTGTTTGAGTTTTACCACTGACGATGTGGATCATGTCGCTCTGTCATTTCTCAAAAAAACAAAACAAAACATTTGACCTGGTTATTTCTTAAATGCAGAAACATGTAAGAGACTCTGGACCATCGCAAACCCAGACCCTGGCAGGAAATAACAGCCTATACGCCCAAGACAAGAACAGTCTAGACCCTCGAACTGTCTAAACACACCCTGATCCGACATCCCCCATCGCGCCATGACTGTGTCATCTGAAAGGAATCTCTCTAATGAATGAGATGCCTATTAAAAACCCAAAAGAACTCAGGGCAAAACTACAGCTTTCGTTCACACTTCCTGTCTGCACAGGGCTGAAGCTGAGCAGACAAACTCAGTGTCACAGCACTCGGTCCAGGAGATAGGACTTAAGAGCTTAATATGGGAAAACATCTGTAGGTGCATTCTCTAGGTGCTTAGATAGATAGATAGATAGATAGATAGATAGATAGATAGATAGATAGATAGATAGATAGATAGATAGATAGATAGATAGATAGATAGATAGATAGACCATTAACTCTATGCTAATGATCTGCAGCATTTAGGGCATTAGACAAAATCCCGATAACCACTAAACAAATGACCTACCTTTTATTCAGAGTTAAACTGTATAGTGGGTGGTTTGTGGGTGTAGTGTCAGAGTGTGAGACTAAAGACACTACAATTTAAGGATTAATAGGTTCTCAGGGAAAGCAGAGGGGTAATGGTGGTCAAATTACTGAAAAAATAGATCCTAGAAGTACCTCACTTACGAAGAATTGACCACTAATGGCTGAGCAAAAAGTATTATAATTGAAAGTATTATTATTGTTGTTGTTAATAATAATAATAATAATAATAATAATAATAATAATAATAATACTGATAATAATAATAAATAACTACAAGAAAAAGAATAATAACTGGAACAACAAAGGTAATAAATACTCCAGCATTCTACTAACAAAATGTGTGGTTACAAGCAGTTTGTGGCAAGCGATTTCTTCCATGTCACACTTACAGGATAATTGGAAATGGAGGGGCATTAACTCCGATGGGATTAGAGAGGGGAATTAAATATGTTAATCCCCGAAAAGGTAAATAGCCTTTGCAATACAATAACCAATTTCCAGGATCTTCCCCAAGGACATGCTTGCCTTTGAAGCAACATGGTCTCGAGTGTTCCAGAAAGTTCCCAAGGTCATCCCTATGGTGCAGACAGCCCTCGAACCCCTCGGCTGACTTCTAACCTGTTCTTCAAATGCCTCTGTTTCTCACATCATTACTCGCTGCCTCTCCAGAGAGCGCTTACTGCCATGTGTTCATCTGCCTCCTAATTATATCACCCAGCAGAATGGCATTGGTTTGAGACTTTACAATGTGCTGCAACAGCAACACGAGAATGTGACAGGCATAGCCAGTGAGAATCAATGTGCATGTCTGTGCTTTTTAGATTCCTGAAAGCAAAGTCCACAACAATAATTGAAATGATGTTGTAATGCTTGAAGCCACTCTGTAAGTGAATATGTTTTTCCAATGGAAATTGCATTAAACAACGTTTTTGAACAGACATAAAAGAATAGTGTTCAAGTCTGATGTTAAAAAAAAAGTCAAAAAGTGCTTGAGAATCAATTGCACAGAGAAGCACTTCAGTTGCCTCGCGGAGATCAAAGTGCATCTTGTATACAATTAGTTTACTACAATTTTAACCATAACTAATCCATTATGGAAAAAAAAGTCATGTCAATTATGCTGTGACTCTAAGATCCTTTCCCCTTTTTTATGTCGTGTGACTAAAGATGAATGTCTCTGTAAATAAGAATCGAGTAGCGCTGAAGAAAAGTCAGTCACTGAAGAATGTCGTCCATAAAGAATTCCAGTCAAATTCAATAAAGTCAATGCTGCAAACCTACGATTTGTAACGGATATTTTCTTGGATGTTCTGTCAGGCAGTGCTACTGCAAACTCTTTGTATAACAGAAGGGGGGAATAACTAATAAATAAAAAAACTCACTATAAAATTCTGCAAATTTAAAACATAATTTAACACATGAAAAAAAGGCAAGTCTCATAACACCAACACAGCTTGGTCCAAACCCTATTTGTCTGCTTTGATGTTTATTGTCTACATTCAGACAGAATCAAAACTGAAATGAAATGTCAGCAACAAAGCTGATTCGAAACACTCTTTAAAGACAAGTGCTCAGCCATGCAGGACACTTGTTTGACAGTTGGTTTCAATTTAATTGCATTTTGCTAAGCTAATGCCACAATAGTGTAGTAAGAGTGGAAATACGCAGCACACACTAATCAAGCAAAATGGTTAGTATTCCATTTCATTCATTTTAACAATAGTTTATTAAATAAACTGTAAATATAAAAATTTTTGCATTTACTGATATAGT
>NC_079458.1:33467438-33527438 GCF_903798145.1 Danio aesculapii
ATGAGCGACTGGAGTGCTGTGCTTTATCTGGTGCTCGTGAATGTGATGCAGCTGTGTGCTCATTAGAAGTCAGGTGATGGTGATCTTCGTGAGTGGGGGTCGTGAGAGCCTGACCAATCCATGACAGTACCCCCCTCCCCAGGGCCCGCTCCTGAGGGCCGACACCTCCGACGCCGTGGTGGTCTCCCTCTGCCTCTAGGCGCTGGGAACTCAGGGTGGCTCTCATGAAACTCCACCATGAGACTAGGATCGAGAATATCAGCTCTGGGAACCCATGTCCTTTCTTCGGGGCCGTACCCTTCCCAGTCCACCAGGTACTCCAACTGGCCACCACGACGTCGGGAACGCAAGATCTCCTTCACTGCGTAGACGGCTCCTTCTTCTAGGAGCAGTGGAGGAGGGGGTTCCTCTTCGTGGTCAGGCTCTGTGGAGGGAAGAACAGGATCGTGATAGGGTTTCAGGAGTGATACGTGGAATGTAGGGTGAATACGGTAGTGAGAGGGTAATTGTAGTTTGTAGGTGACGGGGTTAACCTGTTCCACGATGGTGAAGGGACCAACAAATCGGGGACTTAACTTGCGAGAGGGCAGTCGCATGCGTATGTCCCGGGTGGATAGCCACACCTTTTGTCCGGGTGTGTATCTGGGTTCTTCAGACCTTCTCCTATCGGCGGTTACCTTGCTTCGACGGACTGCCCTCTGCAGATGTTGATGAGCCTCGTCCCAGACTCTCTCGCTCTCCCGGAACCAGTGATCCACTGCGGGGACATCAGATGGTTCGCCATCCCAGGGAAAGAGCGGTGGTTGGAAGCCCAGGACGCACTGGAATGGCGTGAGTCCGGTGGAGGGTTGCCGCAGTGAATTTTGGGCATATTCTGCCCAGCCCAAATACTGGCTCCAGGAGTTCTGGTGACCACTGCAGAAGGTCCTCAGGAACCGTCCCACCTCCTGAATCTTCCTCTCTGTCTGCCCGTTGGTTTGGGGATGATATCCAGAAGAGAGGCTGACGGCCACACCTAGGAGCTTGAAGAAGGCTTTCCATAGACGTGAGATGAACTGTGGACCTCTGTCCGACACAATATCTTCTGGAATACCAAATGACCTGAAGACTTGATTAAAGATATTGTCGGCAGTTTCAAAGGCTGTGGGAAGACCTTTCAGAGGGATTAGTTTGACAAACTTTGAGAATCTATCTACTATGACTAGAATACAGGTATTACCTTCTGACGAAGGGAGGTCAGTGATAAAGTCCACTCCTAGGTGTGACCAGGGACGGTTCGGAATCGGCAAGGGATGGAGCTTTCCAGCGGGTAGATGACGTGGGCTCTTGGATTGGGCACAGTCCTTACAGCCCTGAACATATTGCCTCACATCCCTTGCCATGTTTGGCCACCAGAATCGTTGGGATACTAGCGAGAGAGTATTGTTGATCCCTGGATGTCCAGTGCCTAGCGAGGTATGTAAGGAGTGGATCAGATCTACCCGGTGTTCAGGTGGTATGAACTGCCGATGAGGAGGGCATCCCGGCGGAGCAGGGGCTTCCGGAGTGGCAACGACTGGAGGAGCGTTCCAGGTGATCGGACAAATGGAGATGTGTTCGGGAAGAATCTTCGTTGGGAGTTCTTCATGATCGTGATGCTCGTGTAAACGAGAGAGAGCGTCTGCTCTTAGATTCTTGGGTCCTGGACGATAGGAAATGGAGAAATCAAAACGTGAGAAGAAAAGTGACCATCTGGCTTGACGTGGACATAGTCTCTTGGCCTCTTTGATGTATTGGAGGTTTTTGTGATCTGTGATCACCTGGAACGGATGTTTGGCTCCCTCCAACCAGTGACGCCACTCCTCCAAGGCTAGCTTGATTGCTAGAAGCTCCCTGTCTCCTATGCTGTAATTCTGCTCCGCCGGGCTCAACTTCCGAGAGAAATAGGCACAGGGATGCAGTCGGGGCGGTGTATCATGATGTTGAGATAATACTGCCCCGACGCCGGTGGTGGATGCGTCCACTTCCACCACGAAAGGAAGATTTGGGTCAGGATGAGTCAGGAGTGGGGCCCTTGTGAACTCCTTCTTAAGAAGGCGGAAGGCTGCGGCTGCTTCTTTGGTCCACTCCAGTCCTTTGGGTTTACCCTTGAGGAGATTAGTGAGAGGTGATGTAATCCTGCTGTAGTCCTTGATAAACCGTCTATAAAAGTTAGCAAACCCAAGAAACCTCTGGAGCTCCTTAATGGAAGTGGGTTCTGACCAGGATAGAACAGCCTCAATTTTCTTCCCATCCATACGTATACCGGTTTGGTCAATGATGTATCCCAAGAAATGAATCGACTTCTGGTGGAATGAGCATTTCTCCGCTTTGAGGTAGAGGTGATGTTCTCTCAATGTGTGTAGGACCTCCGCAACGTGTTGGCGATGTTCGGCCTCACTCCGGGAGTAAATGAGGATGTCATCTATGTACACTATTACACAGTGGTGAAGAAACTCCCGGAGGACTTCATGAATGAAGTTTTGGAATACGGAGGGGGCGTTGACCAGACCGTAAGGCATGACCTCATATTCATAGTGGCCAGTAGGGGTCACGAATGCTGTCTTCCATTGGTCCCCCTCACGTATTCTTATCAGATTATACGCGCTGCGGAGGTCCAATTTAGTGAAGACTTTAGCTTCTCGGAGCTGTTCCAAAGCGGCTGGTACCAGAGGAAGGGGATATCGGTATTTTACTGTACCGTTATTTAGGACCCTGTAGTCGATGCATGGACGCAGCCCTCCGTCCTTCTTGGCCACAAAGAAGAAGCTTGAGGCGGCTGGTGATTTTGAGTGACGTATGTACCCCTGACTCAGAGCCTCCCTTATGTAATCTTCCATTGCCTGATTCTCTGGAAGCGAGAGCGGGTAGATCCTACCTCTTGGCAACTGGGCATCTGGAACTAGGTCGATCGCGCAGTCCCATGGCCGATGCGGCGGTAGCTGGGAAGCTCTCTTGGGGCAGAAGACATCATGAAAGGAGCTGTACTCCTTAGGAATGTGGATAGACTGCTTCTCAGGAGGGCTCTCGACCGATGTTGCAAACAAAGAAATGGGGTTCCGACCTTGAAGAGGGAGATTTGGAAAACAGGCAGGTGTACATCCAGATCCCCATTTCTTTATCTCTCCTGTGCCCCAAGAGATGATGGGATCGTGCTTCACCAGCCACGGGCGCCCTAGAATGATGTCCATATTTGCACCCTCCAGAACCAGAAATTGAATCCTCTCTTGATGTAACAACCCCACTTGAAGAAGGATGTCTTCGCATTGTCGATGGATACGGGTCGAAGATCGAGTGCACTGGGTTATCGGTTGTATCTGGTATATATGCGAGGACGCCTCAGTACGGAGGTGGAGTTGACGACAGAGGGATTGGGAGATGAAGTTCCCTGCTGACCCGGAGTCGATGAGGGCTGTGACAAGGAGAGAAATAGAGGCAGTAGTTATTTGTACGGTGGTAGTAAGTGGTTTACATTGTTCAATATTCGTACTGAATACACTCACTGAAGTCCGAATGGGACGAAGGGGACACTCCATACGGGTGTGTCCACTGACACCGCAGTATAGACACAGACCCCGGGTCAGCCTCCTCTGTCGTTCCGCTGATGTCAGTCTTCCAGACTCTATTATCATGGGTTCTGGTTCTGGAGAGGCTGTTGACTCAGGCGATTGGAGGAGTGCAGACGAGGGGGTGATGGTGTCCTGTTGATAGGAACGGAGACGATCGGAACATCGGAGAGAATGTTGGATGAATCTCTCCAGACCCATTGTATCATCTAATGTGGCCAGTTGGATTCGGAGAGTGGGTTCCAAGCCGAGCCGGTACGTGGTCAACAACGATCTCTCATTCCATCCACTTGCAGCTGCTAGAGTGCGAAACCGGAGAGCATATTCCTGTGTAGATAGAGTACCTTGCTTTAGATGATACAGCTGCTCTCCAGCGGCTACTTCCCCATCAGAACGTCCAAACACCTCTTTGAAATACTCCGTGAAGGTAGTGATGGAATTCATGACCGGCCCGGCTTGGTTCCAGATCGTCTCAGCCCATTTAAGTGCAGGTCCAGAGAGTAGAGATACGATGTAGGCGATCTTCGACTTATCTGTGGGATATAGAGAAGGTTGCATTTCGAATATGAGGGAACATTGTAACAGAAAACCATTGCACTCCCCCGCTCCGCCTGAGTAGGGCGCTGGTCGGGCCATGGGACTGGAAGGAAGGGCCGAAGAAGAAACTGTGGAGGCGGAAGTGCTCGGTGCTGGTGGTGCGTTGGAAAGTGGAGCTGGTGGCTGTAGAATCCGCTTCAACTGGTCCACCAGCTCTTGAAGGTGATCGGGGGTGCTCATGTTGTCGTCGTTATGGGTCCGGGCTTCTGTTATGAAGCGGACAGGAGACAGAGGTAAGGAAACGTTAGGGTGTTTATTAAATGACAACAAGGAGCACATGAAGGATAGCCAGGAGGATCAGGAATGATGTTGGGGTCTTTTCCTCCGTGGCTGGGTAACAGGAATACACGAGGATGGACAGCACACACCAGATACAGCTGACAGAGGATGACACAGACTTGGAAGGACTGGAAGACAGGACGATTCGGGAGGACCAGGAAGACTAGGAGGAATACAAAGAGAACAGGTAAGTAAATCGTTTGTTTTAGCTGAGGATGACTACGCTGAGTGGTCGCTCAGTTGTCCGCTTTCGTCGAGACGAGCCCGGACAATGAGCGACTGGAGTGCTGTGCTTTTATCTGGTGCTCGTGAATGTGATGCAGCTGTGTGCTCATTAGAAGTCAGGTGATGGTGATCTTCGTGAGTGGGGGTCGTGAGAGCCTGACCAATCCATGACAATTATATTATAGCTTTTGTTTATTTTTCATGGCAATATCTGGCAACACTGCATCGCAGACTCAAAATGGCAGGCAGAAATCGAAAAGAGAAGGGTGCAGATAGTTTATTGCTGCAGTGACCACAATTGGTGAGACAAATATAATGATCATCTTGTACAAAATATACATCATTGTGTACAAAATGTAAATCATAATGTACACAAAACTGTTCCACACTGGTGGGCGTGATGTTGCCAAGTAGAATGCGGTTGATCCTGTGGCATCATTCTTCAAAAATATAATCCATGACTAATGCTAATGTAAACTGTAAATTATTCCCCAAATCAGAGGCTATACATAGTTGGGTTACAATGACTTAGAAGCACATAACCCTACCTATAAGCCTAATCTTAATATATAAACAGCTTAAACCTTAAATCTGATTGGCTGATTGGAATGTTGTTCCAGGATCAAAACAGATGTTGAACCAGAAACATGTCCTACTTGGTCAGATCATACTAACCGTTAAACACTATCAGAACAGTATAGCATAATTTTATAACAGATAATAGTGGGCAGCATGAAGTCTACAGTATGCTAACAAGCTAACAAGTAATGCTAAAAGTCAAACAGTAAATTTCATGAAACACTCATACAGAGCAGGGGTGTCAAACGCCAGTCCTGGAGGGCAACAGACCTGCACAGTTTAGCTTCAACCTTAATTAAACACAACTGATCAAACTAATTAAGTCCTTCAGGCTTGTTTAAAACCTTCAGGTAAGTGTGATGGAGCAGGGTTAAATCTATACTCTGCAGAGCTGTGGCCCTCCAGGAACTGAGTTCATAGAGAATATAGAGCATAACTAGGCCCACATGGCATCTTCAGTTTTTTGATCTTACCATTCAGTCTATAAATTTACTTACAGTATGTGTAAATGTGTGTAAATATATATTTATTTAGTTTGTATTAGTGCTGGGCAAAAATGAATCGCGATTATGGCATCCAAAATAAAAGTTTGTTTTAACATAATATTTGTGTGTGAGGATTATGCACATATAAATACACACATGCATGCATGTATTTGAGAAAATGTTTATAATTAGATATAAAATATATATTATATAAAAGTTAAAATTATATACTATATATACTATATATACAATATATACGTATATGATACTAATTACTGTATGTAAAAATTTAAATATCAGCGTAACAAAACTGTTGAATAGTTTTGTTTCTATGTATGCGTATGTACCTCATATACTGTACATAATAAATTTATAACACACACACACACACACACACACACATAGTACAAGATTCATTCATTAATTAATTTTCTTTTCGGCTTAGTCCCTTTATTAATCTGCGGCCGCCACAGCGGAATAAACCGCTAACTTATTCAGCACATGTTTTACGCAGCGGATGCCCTTCCAACCTCAACCCATCTCTGGGAAACATCCATACACACTCATTCACACTCATACACTACAGACAATTTAGCTTACCCAATTCACCTGTATCGCGGAGGAAACCCACGTGAACGCAGGGAGAACATGCAAACTCCACACAGAAACGCCAACTGACCCAGCCGAGGCTCGAACCAGCGACCCTCTTGCTGTGCGGCGACAGCTGCGCCACAGCGTCGCCTATAGTACATGATTTTAGATTTATTTACTTAATGTAATTTAATCATATGCAAATGGGCGGTGCTCTGGGTGCTCTGGTTTCCCCCACAGTAAAAAGATATGCGTTATAGGTGAAGTGTATATGTGTGTGTTATATACAGTTGAAATCAGAATTATTCAACCCTCTCAGAATTTTTTTTCTTTTTTAAATATTTCCCAAATTATGTTTAATAGAGCAAGGACATTTTCACAGTATGTCTGATAATATTTTTTCTTCTTGAGAAAGTCTTATTTGTTTCATTTTGGCTAAAATGAAAGCAGTTTTTAATTTTTTAATAAACATTTTAAGAACAAAATTATTAGCCCCTTTAAACTATATATTTTTTTCGATAGTCTACAGAACAAACCATTGTTATACAGTAACTTGCCCAATTACCCTATCCTGCTAAGTTAACCTATTTAGTTAAGCCTTTAAATGTCACTTAAGCTGTATAGAAGTGTCTTGAAAAATATCTAGTAAAATATTATGTACTGCCATGATGGCAAAGATAAAATAAATCAGTTATTAGAGATGAGTTATTAAAACTATTACGTTTAGAAATGTGCTGAAAAATCTTCTCTCTGCTAAACAGAAATTGAGGAAAAAAATAAACAGCGGGGCTAATAATTCAGGGGGTTGAATAATTCTGATTGCAACTGTACTGTAGGTGAACTGTATGTGTGTGAATGAGAGTGTATGGGTGTTTCCCAGTGATGGGTTGCAGCTGGAAGGGCATCCGCTGTGTAAAACATATGCTGAATGAGTTGCCGGTTCATTCCGCTGTGGTGACCCCAGATTAATAAAGGGACTAAGCCAAAAATAAAATGAATGAATAAATGAATATGCAAATGCTTAGATAATTAATGTACTACACAATTTGTAAAGTAATATTTTTTGTATTCTAGTGAAGATATTTTATGACAAACCTCCAGTAGCTTTGTTTATCAAAAAGTGTTTCTACTTGGATTTGTCAACAATAAAAATTATTAATATTTATTTTATGTTTTAGGTTTTCAGATTCTACATTCTCCAAATCATTCCACATGATTTAGCAGATTTTCTATTTATTTTATTGGTAGCACTTTACAATAAGGTTCATTAGTTAATGCATTTACTAACATGAACTAATCATGAACAACACTTGTACAGCATTTATTAATCATAATTGAACATTTACTATCGTATTATTAACATCCAAGTCCTTGCTTGTTAACGTTAGTGAATGCACCGTGAGTTAACATGAACTAACAATGATCAACTGTATTTTCATTAACTAAAGTTAACTAACATGAACAAATACTGTAGCAAATGTATTGTTTATTGTTATTCATGTTAGTAAATGCATTAATTAACATTAACTAATGAACCTTATTGTAAAGTGTGACCATTTTATTTTATTTATTTATTTTTACAAAATTCTGTGCAAAGTAGCAACAACAAAAAAAGATTCTATCTGGCCCTGAGCATAGCTTCTTATGAGTAAATCTCATTTTTGAGAAAACTGTATTTAAAGGCATACTTTTTTATACCAAACATTTCAAACGATGGATAAATACAAGGAAATAAAATACATTTCCGCTTGAAAACAAAAGTGGACAATACAGTACTCTTATCAGAAACTCTGCATTTACTAATAATCATCCTATCGGTAAAAGTCAGAACAGAGATGATCAGTCAAAATAACGACAGCAAACTCTCAGCGCTTGCCAAACACTCCAGGCCACTTTTATCCAGTTCTGGCCCTCTTTCCTTTCCAAATTTGTGGCGCATTACCAAGTTTTATTAGTTTTGCTGAAATGCAGCTGAGATATATGTGGCAGAAGACAGTAATGACAGGAAATGAGGATGGGGTAAATAAAGCCCAGCAACACTGCTGGAGGTCCCAACAGGAAGTTAACTGGAGAAACGGCTATGACAGAAGGAGGAAACCATTATGTTTAATTGTTTCTGACCCAGAGAACGTCATTACATTAAATCTGCTTAACATGAACCGCACATCACCTAGAACACAAAAACAACGCCACTTCTTCCAATTAGCATTTCGTGCACCGCAAATTGCACACACACATAACCTCTGCTCCCATGATGCTCTGTTAGCGGCTGACATCAACCGTTCATTACCAGACCTGAGTTTGATGATGCACTCACACCCTCATGATTAAAGCCAACGATGAGTTTTTGGTTGGAGCGTGAGCAGCGCTAACGTCGTCAGGCTCTGATAAACGAGTGTCTGAGGATAGTGACATGCTAATCGCCACGGGCAGGGAAAGAGAGAGCGGCTCCAAGCGCTAATTTTATTCATTTGCCCGTGTAGCTGTATAATTGTTTCTGTCATCCACTGAGGGCAGCCTAACGGATTTCACACCCCCAAAACAGTTACCACGGTTTTCGCTCAGATTTCTCAGAAGGCGATCATGAAAGGTGATATTATTTATCACCTGGTGTAATATCCTCTAGTGTGCAAATTGATTCACACCCCCTGCTCTTCCTCCGCAGTGTCATTTCCATAGCAGATTCGAGTTCAGATGAACTGAATTTGAACATTTCCTGATCCATCTTGATCCAAAAGCTTGAACGCACCGAATGACAAAAGGTTGCATGAGTTCTCGTCATCCTCTTTGACATTTATGTTTAATCCTATATTCTACCTGGCCAATCCAGTTGACATCGAGGATCGAGTAATAATTGCTGCTCAACTACTAAATTCGCTGTGGGTGATGCCAGAGTCGATTTTGTATCAGCAAATTAGCTTTTATTTGCAACACTAATGCAACAAGGTGAAACTGTTAATTCTAAAGCAACTGTTAGCAAAGCTTGTAAAAATTAGGTCATCTTCAGTGTGTGTGTGTGTGTGTGTGTTCAAGTATAGTGATACAATTTTAACATAGTGGAGACACTTATTTGGTCCCAATGAGGAAAACTGCTCATAAATCACAGGGAATTCATTATTTTGGAAATGTAAAAATGTAGATTATTTTTTATAAGGGTTGGGGTTACGGGTAAAGGGTACAGTCTGTAACGCATAAAAATCATTAAGTCTATGGAAAATCCCCACTAATGTACAAGTGTGTGTGTACAAGTATAGCAATACCATTTTAGCAATACAATTTTGACCTAGTGGAGATATTTTTTGAGGTCCCCATAAGGAAAACAACTCATAAACCACACAGAATGAATGATTTTGGATTGGGTTTAGGGGTAGGGGATAGAATATACAGTCTGTAAAGTATAAAAATCATTACGTCATTGGGAAATCGCCATATATATACAAGTGTGTGTGTGTGTGCAAGTATAGCAATTCAATTTTGACCAAGTGGAAACATTTTTTGGGGTCCCAATAAAGAAAACAGCTCATAAATCACACATTGAATGATTTTGTACTGGGTTTAGGGTTATGGAATAGAATATACAGTCTGTAAAGTGTAAAAATCATTACGTCATTGGGAAATCCCCATAAATATACAAGTGTATGTGTGTGCAAGTATAGCAATAAAATTTTGCCCTAGTTGAGACATTTTTTGGGGTCCCCATAAGGAAAATAGCTCATGAATCACACATATTGAATGGTTTTGAATTGGGTTTAGGGTTAGGGGATACAATATACAGTCTGTAAAGTATAAAAATCATTACGTCTATGGGAAATCCCCATGAATGTACAATTCTGTGTGTACAAGTTCATTCATTCATATTCTTTTTGGCTTAGTCCCTTTATTAATCTGGGGTCGCCACAGCGGAATGAACCGCCAACTTATCCAGCATATGTTTTATGCAGCGGTTGCCCTTCCAGCCGCAACCCATCAATGGGAAACACATACACACTCATTCACACGCACATACACTACGGACAATTTAGCCTACCTAATTCACCTGTACCGCATGTCTTTGGACTGTGGGGGAAACCGGAGCACCAGGAAGAAACCCACACGAACGCATGGAAAACATGCAAACTCCACACAGAAATGCCAACTGACCCAGCCGAGGCTCTAACCTTGCTGTGAGGTGACAGCACTACCTACTGCGCCACTGCGTCGCCTGTGTGTACAAGTTTAGCAATACAATTTTGACCTAGTGGAGATATTTTTGGGTTTCCCAATGAGGAAAACAGCTCATAAATCACACAGAATGAATGATTTTGGATTGGGTTTAGGGAAAGGGGATAAAATATACAGTCTATATATAAATAAAAAATCATTACCTGGGGTGTTACACAATAAAATAAAGAAATCTACAACTATATGTTGTTTTAGAGGGGAAAGAATAATGTTTTATTATAAATATTCATCCCATTTCAATAGATTTTCTAATGCCACTTTGAACATTTGGGTTTAACTGAAATTCATTTATTTTCCTTCAGCTTAGTCCCTGATTTATAAGGGGTCACCGCAGAGGAAAGAACCGCCAAGTATTCCGGCATATGTCTTAAGTAACAGATGCCATTCCAGCTGCAATCCAGTACACACACACTCACTCATACATTATGGACAATTTGTTTACCCAATTCACTTATAGGGCATTACTGTGGGGGAAACCGGAGCACCTGGAGAAAACCCACACCAACACGGGGAGAACATGCAAACTTCACACAGAAACGCCAACTGGCCCAGTTGAAACCAGCGAACTTCTTGCTGTGAGGCGACAGTGCTAATCACTGAGCCACCGTGCCGCTAGGTTTAACTGAAATTAATATTCTAAAACAGTTTTATCAGTAAATAATTTTGCATGAATTTTGACAATGTTGGCTTGCATGGTGGCTCAGTGGTTAGTTTTCTCTGTGTGCTTCTGTTTCCCCCACAGTCCAATGACGTGGTAGAGGTGAATTAGATTATTAGAGAACTGGCTGTAGTGTTTGAGTGTGTGTGTGTGTGTGTGTGTGTATGTGTGTTTGTGCGTGTGTGTGTGTCTGTATATGTGTGTGTGTGTGTGTGTATCTGTGTTAGTGTGTATGCGTCCATGTGTGTGTGTGTGTGTGTGTGTGTGTGAACACGAAAGTGTATGGGTGTTTTCCAATAATAGGTTGTGGCTGGAGGGTCATCCACTGCGTAAAACATATGCCATAGTAACTGGCAGTTCATTCCGCTGTGGTAACCCCTGGTAAAATTGACAATGTTCTACAAAGCAAAAGAATAATAATAAATAAATAAATAAATAATATTTTACCAAATGTTCACTTTCCCTATAAGCAAATTAGACCTGAATCATGCTATTTGCTAACGTGCATATGTACACTGCTACACTACTACTGAGTTCTTAAGTATATATATACAAAGTTATTAATGTTTCTTAGTTTACCACTGTGGTGCAAGTATAGGGATTAGTATTAACTAATGCTCAGTGGTTAGTTTTCTTTTTCAGTCAACTATACTTTCATGAAAGAGCTTGAAAAAAACATTGTCCTGCTCCAATGGTAAAATAAACAACTGAAAAAATAGAATAAATAAAACAATACAAAATAATTAAAAAGACAGAGCACAGCTTAATTATAAAGGGGGGTCTTGAGGTGCTCCCCCCTCCCGTCAAATTTGAACTGAATTTAAAAATCCTAAAATTCTTTCACAGTGGAAAAGGTGAGATGTAATTCAAGTCAAGATTGTTTACTTAGACCAATAGTTAAAAAAAAACTGAATAGATGACACACAATAATTTGTCCAGTCTGAACAACCACTTTGCACAGTGTGTACATAATCATGCATGTTCAACAATGAAATCAAATGATTCACCATGATAAAACTTTATATATATATATATATTATATATATATATATATATATATATATATATATATATATATATATATATATATATATATATATATATATATATATAGTTGAAGTCAGAATTATTAGCCCCCTTTCATTTATTTATTTATTTTATAAATATTTCCTAAATGATGTTTAACAGAGCAAGGGAATTTTTTTCTGGAGAAAGTCTTATTTGTTTCATTTCGGCTAGAATAAAAGCAGTTTTTCATTTTTTAAAAACCATTTTAAGGTCAAAATTATTAGCCCCTTTAAGCTAATTTTATTTTCGATGGTCTACAGAACAAACCATCATTATACATTAAGTTGCCTAATTACCCTAACCTGCCTAGTTAACTTAATTAACCTAGTTAAGCCTTTAAATGTCACTTTAAGCTAGATAGAAGTGTCTTGAAAAATATCTAGTCAAATATTATTTACTGTCATCATGGCAAAGATAAAATAAATCAGTTATTAGAAATGAGTCATTAAAACTATTATGTTTAGAAATGTGCTGAAAAAATCTTCTCTCCGTTAAACAGAAAATGGGGAAAAAATAAACAGGGGGGCTAATAAGTCAGGGGGGCTAATAATTCTAACTTCAACTGTATATAAACAGTTGTACCTAGAGACAAACTCTCAGAAAACCACTTCTTTATATTATTATTATTATTATTATAATTATTATTATTATTATTATTATTATTATTATTATTATTATTATTATTATCATTATTATTTACTTGTGAAGGATGCAGTGTAGATGTGCACAGTACAGACATTTCTGCATGAATGGAATACTTTAAATGACCTACAGCATTTCACAAAATATATCACATTTATAGCACCCTTCAGCAGAACAGGATGTCCCATAATGCAATGCACTTGAATTTGACCTTGCATTTCTAATTTGATAAATAAACTAAAGGTAATTAATATCACTTTAGTTTTTTTTTCTTTGATTTGAACTCTCAAAAGTTAAACAACCTCTTCCCGAATGAATTATTCTATTTGTTTAAAATGAATCTGCATTGACAACATATAGTTCTACTGTAAAATATTTGTTGTGGAATATTGTTTGTGCTATCTATAAGTGTTCATGATACAATATTTGATTCTTAAATAAACATAGCCATAGGGAGAGACTTTATTGTTAACATTTAAATTAAAATCAATTGATTTAGATGTAATTATTAATAGCATGTAAGATTTATTTAATAAGTAATACTTGTTTAGTTATGTATTTGTTATTGTTTAATCTGTCTGTGTATTTAATGACACTAATGCTTGGGCAAAGCTCTTTATAAACCTACTTGAGTCTGAATCGGAGAGCACTGGAATCGGGGGGCAGTGTGGAATGAATGGAATGGGCAGTGAGCAGTCATGCATGTGGCTGTCTCTCTCTCCGTCTCTCTCTCTCTCTGGTTCTCTTGTGAGCGGGCCGAGGACACTTACCCGGGCCGGCAGAGCTCAGAGGCAGCGCAGCGTGAAATCAGAGAGAAGAGCCGCTGAAGCAGAAAGAGCTTGAGCGGAGCATTACAGAGCACACTGCTGATTTATCCCCTTAAACACACACACACACACGCACACACACACACACACGCTCGGCAAGTACTAGACAGGATATGGTGTGCAGTGGGCCACTCTTATCCAGTTCAAGGGGAACCTTTACAAAACTGCACACTAGTGAGTACTGTAGATCTCAACATTTTAAACTTTGACAATTGTTAAAGAACAGCAATGCGCTTTATAGCCTATACACTGTGTCGTCTCGTTTCCAGACAACACAGACAAACATGTTTCAAATAAAACCGTCCTGTATAAGCCAGACATGACAGGTTCTGTCTGTGCTGCTTACTAATACAAATGAAATGAAAACAAACTATTTCAGGTTGTGTTTGTAGCTCCTGTCAGCGATGCATCACACTGTACCAGACGTCGCACTTCTCAAACCAGCTTTTAATGCATGAGTAATCGCATGGATGTGGACATTTCTTTTTGATTTAAACAAATATAGTTTTATAATTTAAAATTGCATCATAATGCATCAACATGTGCTGAGTTTTAGAGTATAAATACCCAAATAGTTTCTGAACAGATATTAATATAAAACTTGCATGCTTAATATATATATTATTATTATTTTTTTTTTTTAATTTACCATTATTTATGCAGGAAGTCTAAGTGAGGTTTAAAATTTCTTTTACAAGAGAGACCTGGCCAAGGTAATAGCCATATAGTAAAACAATTTTAATTAAATAAATTAATAATAAAATTCAATGTGCTCTTTAGAATAATTTTGGGAAAACATCACAGATCAAGTAAACCTATTTAAGCCTAATCCCCCAATTAGCCCTTTGCAATTCATTTGGGAGATACATATGAGTATTTACATGCAATGAATTGTATAGAAAGCGCATGTATTGTTGTGGATGATTCCATATACTTTCTGCATATAACAAATGTCTAGAGAGCAGTCAGTCATACTGAAATCTGTGGCTCTTACAACCCGCCATCTGCCACAGAGTCAAACGCTGACCTCCCCCCGTCGCCTCTATCTGAACATGATGACTTCACACTGTTCAAAACTCATAACAAACACACACACGTCTCAGCATCTGCCACACACAAGATTTTACATATTTGTTTCTTATTTCCAAATATTACTATTTTGACATAGTGTCACTTCTGCATGTTCATTATTCACTGAACACAATGCTCATTTCAATCTGTGCTTTAGTCAAAATTATGAAGAAACAGTTTGAATCGAATCATGATAATAACTCTAAAATGGGGCTTTTGCAAAAGAAAGAAAATCTTGATTATTTTTAAGAAACTTTTTTAATCAAATATCAATTAATATCAGATTTAAATGCCAAAAATGTCACATACTATATCCTGTGTAGATTAATCAAGCAATTATAAATGAATTCAATGCAGCATATTTATTTAATATTAAAAATATAAAAAAATAAATGAAAAAATATGTTAATATTTGTATTAACTTGATGTTTTATAATAGAAAGGTTTTAAGAAAATTATAGTTATTTAAAGCTTTTAAAGGGGACAAAACGAATTTCTCTACCTCCAAACCTCAATAAAAAAACACCTTCACATGAGACATATGAAACCTGTCATATTGACACTGTGAATACAGAGTATTTGTATCAGTGTTAATCACTTTTAATATGGCTGAATGGGCTGCGATCCCACTTTGATTAAAATAAACAGAGAGTTAAGCCTGTCTGAAACATGCAAGAGTGTGTCTGACCCTCAGCTTCCTTTGACACTCATTCACTGTGAAATACTGCCATCTGTTGGGGCTTCATTAGGCCAACACACGCACACACACGCGTATACACACAAGCAAAATCCCTCCGCTGATCTGGACAAGAGCCATGCATTAATATTCGGTCGCATTTTAGAACGTTACACAAACATTTGACTTTTACAACTGAGTTTTGTATGTGGCATATGGAATGTCTCATTCTGTCTTAGGAAAGTGAATACTGAAAGTATATTGTTCATGAGCTGAATGTTGTGTGCATTCTCAATGTGTGTTGTTATTCTCATCATCTACGACTGAATAATAATAATAATAATAATGATAATAATAATAATAATAATAATAATAATAATAATAATAATAATAATAATAATAAACATGAGTAAAAGAGAGAAGTGCCTGCTGCTATTTTTCCTTATATATTAATTATTATTATAAAGTTATTTTAAACCAGTTTTGGTTAAAATATGGAGCAACTCAGAGGCTGGGTTATAAAGTAATTAAACAATATAACCCAAAGTTAAGTTGATCCATATTTTACACAAATTTGGGTTAAAACAACCCATACATTTCAAAGTGCATATGATATCATGCCATTTGATTTCAATAGGAGTGTTGAAACCAAGATCGGACTACTGTTTGCACTTGAACATCCATTTGGCCAATCCCCAGTGGATTCATTTGTTTCACAGTGGGCCAATTACCTTACCCTTCAGAAAATGTGCTTTTTTTTTGCACTCGCAATTAAACAGATTTTTCCTGTTTATGCAACGTGTTCTTAGGAAGAGGGTTATTCGCAGAGGTCAGACTTTTAATTAGCCACTATTTAAGACCAATAACAAAGTGATTATTTGCTAAATGACTCTTGAAAGCTGAGAGGTTTCATGAAAAAAGTACAAGGCATATTAAAGATCCATTCCCCCCTTATCGCCATGTGAATTGTGCCCAAACTGTGTTGAAACCACAGAATGAATTAACCAGGCCTGCTTTTGAAGTTGCTGCGGAGACTAAAATTATTCCCACTGACTTGGAAAATGGGATCTCCTCAATTTCTCAGTTGTTTCTCCTAGACAGCAATGCAATTTAAGGGACAGATTGTATTTTATTTTATTTTTCAGGTACTTCAGACTGTATTATTTTTTTACTAGTGTGAAGAACATTTTATTGTATTTTTTTTGGTTATTAAATGACAAAAAAAATAACACATATATTTTTATTCTAATAGTTTTTGGCTTGTTATAATTATATTAATATTATATAATTTAGAGTGTGTAATTTTAAGCCAAATTTGGGTACATAGGGTCAAACTCAACAGCTGGTTTGAAAATGTATTTGACATTAATTTGGATATATGTATGAGAGAGAGAGAGTGCTGTCGCCTCACAGCAAGAAGGCTCGTGCCTTCGAGCATCGGCTGGGTCAGTTGGCGTTTCTGTGTGGAGTTTGCATGTTCTCCCCTTCGCGTGGGTTTCCTCCGGGTGCTCCGGTTTCCCTCACAGTCCAAGGTATGGGTGAATTGGGTAGACTAAATTGTCCGTAGTGTATGTGTGTGTGAATGAGTGTGTATGTGTTTACCCACGATGGGTTGTAGCTGGAAGGGCTTGGCGGTTTGTTCTGCTGTGGCGACCCCAGAATAATGAAGGGAAAGAAGCCGAAAAGAAAATGAATGAATGAATGAATGAATGAATATATATATATATATATATATATATATATATATATATATATTATATATATATATATATATATATATATATATATATATATATATATATATATATATACTAATAATCCAGCAGTTTAGTTTGCCATTTTTGACCCAATGTTGGTTTAAAACAACCTAGTAGTTTTTAGAGTGTTCGTGAAACAAATATGAACTCCATTAACTCTCAAAGACAAATATCATAATACACATACAGTATAAAACAGGAAACAAAACATCCTCAAAACTGTGCTCAGTAGTAAGTGAGTTAAAGATAATTGTCAAGTAACAGTCTAGGAATATTTGGTTAATATATTTTTTTTGGAGCTGAAATGTAATTTATATGTATATACATTATTAAGTCATTATTTCCATATTGTTAACAAGTTCTATTTTAACATATTTTTTGGGCAAACCACAACCACAATTTGTTATGCATTGTATTTCTTTATATTGCTCTTAATTCTAATGACTACTGGCTAATATAAATAAATAGATGTGATATAAAACAGCAGTCTGATATAGAAACATACCTCCTGTAACCAGATCTCAGAGATCCAACAAGAGCTTTATCTAATTGAGGAGGGTCACATCCTCTGTTTGCATTGCAGCAAGACCCTTTTTTAAGCAATGTGTTTCATATTGCACCTGCGTGACCCGCTGTGTCGACTGACAGCCCTTCAGTGTCTAGAACGGGAGAGGACCTGATAGAACACAGACCCTCTGAATTATACGGCATGTGTCTTCTTGGATGTCTTTTCAGAAAGCAGGGGTGAAGGGGACTGAATCGTCTTCCTGTCTTGCCTGTTCTCTTTTCACTGGATACAGCTCATGCCATCTGAGGTCAGTTCAGTGGCTCACCCAACCATGACCAATCCAAGCCAGCTGTCAAAAAGCATGCCACAAATTCCAGTTAAGCCACTAAAGTTCTTCTTTGCATTTCAATGATGCAATTTGACATTCGAAGTATTGCTTGTTTTTCTATCTATCTATCTATCTATCTATCTATCTATCTATCTATCTATCTATCTATCTATCTATCTATCTATCTATCTATCTATCTATCTATCTATCTATCTATCTATCTATCTATCTATCTAAGCACCTAGAGAATGCACCTATCTCTTAAGGTCAGAATGAACTGCGTTAACCCTGTGTTAACCTTTAAATTCGTGGAAGTGCTAGTAGTGCGGTCATGAAATCAGATATTCAAGCTATACAGTTAAGATGAGACTTTATTTTTTACACACCTGTGTGGACACTTGACTAGCGATATTCCAGAACAGTGCCCGCTGATCTTTTCCCCATTAACGTAGTGTAATTGTGAATTGACAACAATTGACTGTATTTCACCAACAAAAACGGTAAAAAAACTGTGTTTTATATATATCAGGGATGTCCAAACTCGGTCCTGGAGGGCCGGTGTCCATGAGAGTTTAGCTTCAACCCAAATCAAACACACCTGAACCAGAAACTTCCTGGCAGGTGTGTTAAAGCTAGTTGGAGATAAACTCTCCAGGACACTGGCCCTCCAGGACCGAGTTTGGACACCCCTGATATATATAAAACAGCAGTGCGGTGTTTCGTTTCTGAATGAATCAAATCGTTTGAGGGATGATTCGTTTTTACTCCAGTGATTGATTTTGCTTGTCATTTTTGCAGGATCATCAGAAGTGCTGCTGACCTCTTTCACTTTCCCTTTTCTACAACATCATTTGGCCTTAATCATTTCCTGTCTTGTAGCAGTATTTTCACCTGTTTTTAAAATTTTTATAACTTTTGATGCATTAATTGTTGACTGGTTTTAATGATCAATTGTTCATTAGTGTTCTGTTGCTCTAATATATTGAATTGTTGCTATTGTTTTAGCATGGTTTACACAATAAACTTTTATTGTGAAGTTAAAGTTTCATTTCTTTATTTTTCTTGTATTTTTTGAACAGTTAAAATAACACTTGTGTAATTTTTGAACATTTTTTACTCATTATAAAGTAGCACTATTGAATAGAAACAAATAACATTTAATAACTGTAAAATACTATACAGTAATAATAAAAGTAACGTTAAAATACTGTAGTTCTGCATGGTAAAAATATACAATAAAATACTGTTATTAGTTTTGCAGTATGTGCACCACTACTGTAATTAGTGTTACAGTAAAAAAAAACAGTAAAATAATGTATTACATTTTACAGTACTTTTACAGTAATACTATTGCAATTAGTATTACAGTAATGTTACTGTTTTATGAAATACAGCAGCTACCAGATAATTGTTGCCAGTAGCTTACTGTTAAATTAACAAGATTTTTTTACAGTCTATCTATCTATCTATCTATCTATCTATCTATCTATCTATCTATCTATCTATCTATCTATCTATCTATCTATCTATCTATCTATCTATCTATTATTATTATTTTATTATTATTTTATTTGAGAATACAGTAGATATTTTGAAAGCTTAGGCATACACAATACTGATTATTTCATTTATTAGGCTTTATGCATTATCAACATAATTTTATGCAATGCAACATTACACTTAATCTACAATAAATGCTTCTAAGTTATATTAGTTATATAAATTATTCTACTCTTTGTTTAAAGGCATCATTAACAGTGTCATTTATTTGTTTTAATATTGTTCAAACAAAACTGAGAAGACAGAACTTATATTCATTCACTTTCTTTAGACTTATCTGGGGTCGCCACAGCTGAATGAACAGCCAATTACTCTGGCATATATTTTATGCAGTGGATAACCTTCCAGCTCCTAAAGTATACTAACCCTTGATCTCCCAGTGCTGGGAAACACCCATAAACACTCGCATTCACACGCACAGACACTATGGTTAATTTATCAATTTCACCTATACCACATGTCTTTGAACTGTGGGGGAACCCGAAGCACCGGCGAACATGGAGAGAACATGCAAACTCCACATAAAGCCTCCTGGCCTAGCTGGAACTCAAACCAGCAACCATTTTGCTCTGAGGCGACACATAAAAAGATCCCTCTCAGTATCAGACTGACATTATTGTAACAAAGTGGCATGACAAATGTTGTAAGATCCAAGTGCAGCTTTATTTACACAAACGTAGGTAAAGACATGCAGGGTCAAAAAATGACAAATAGTGATACCCGGGGCAAGGCAAAACATTATTCCAATAACTAAATAAAAAAAAAAACAGGCAAAACAGACCAATTTCAAAAACAGGCAAGGCAAAGGTAACAATGAAAAAAAGCTTAGAGTCCGCTTACAGCAAAACAGTACTTTACTACTGAAAATCACTACTGTTTGGCATGGCGGTATCAAAAATCAACCCCATAAACCCTTTACATTGAAACTTCTTAACCATAGTGGACATTGCATACGTGCAGTCAATCAGTCCTACAATGCAATGCAATAATGAGTGTACACTCAACATGTACACTCAAAAGCTAGAAAATAGCCATAATGCGGTTGTTCTCAATTTCGGTCCTCAACGTAAAATCAAGAGTTCACACTTAGCTGATCATTGATAATAAAGCTTGTTTGGCGTGCTGTCCCGGGAGAGAGCCCTGAGCTTATAAGATCCTCGAGCCCTGGGCTCCCTCCCATTGCAGGGTGAGAGGGGAGTTTGAGCTCAGGTAGATCTCGATGACTCCCCCTCCTGCTTAGTGTAGCTAAGTGTCAGATATGGATACTAAGAAGGTGTACTCAGATCTTGGCTAAAATAATTTGGATGAATTGTTTAGGGTGCTTGTTTTTGTACTGTGGGAGGAAACCGGAGGACCCGGGGAAAACCCACGCAAGCACGTGGAGAATGAGTAAAACTCATGTCGCCTGGTTTGGAAGGGAATTAAACCAGGGGCTTTCTTGCTGTGAGGCAACAGTGCTAATCACTGGCCAGTGTGTCGCCCGTTTGAAAGGAGGGAAAGTATGGTTGGGTGGTGCACGTTTCTACAGTTGTTTGTGATGTGACCAATTTGCTGCACGTTTCTGGTGACCAATTTGCTGTGCGTTTCTTCAAATATTTCTGTTGTGTCCAATTGGCTGCGCGTTTCTTCAGTTGTTTGTGTTGTGCCCAATTTGCTGCGTGTTACTTCACTTGTTTGTGTTGTTCCCAATTTGCAGCACATTTCTTCAATTGTTTGTGTTGTGACCAATTTGCTGCGCGTTTCTTCAGTTGTTTGTGTTGTGACCAATTTGCTGCGCGTTTCTTCAATTGTTTGTGTTGTGACCAATTTACTGCACGTTTATTTGGTTGTTTGTGTTGTGACCAATTTGCTGCGCGTTTCTTCAATTGTTTGTGTTGTGACCAATTTGCTGCATGTTTATTTGGTTGTTTGTGTTGTGACCAACATGCTGTGCGTTTCTTCACTTGTTTGTGTTGTGAACAATTTACTGCACGTTTATTTAGTTGTTTGTGTTGTGACCAGTTTGCAGTGCGTTTTTTCAATTGTTTGTGTTGTCCCCAATTTGCTGTGCGTTTCTTCAGTTGTTTGTGTTGTGACCAATTTGCTGTGCGTTTCTTCAATTGTTTGTGTTGTCCCCAATTTGCTGTACGTTACTTCAGTTGTTTGTGTTGTCCCCAAATGTACATTTCTTCAATTGTTTGTGTTGGGACCAATTTGCTGTGCGTTTCTTCAATTGTTTGTGTTGTCCCCAATTTGCTGTACGTTACTTCAGTTGTTTGTGTTGTCCCCAAATGTACATTTCTTCAATTGTTTGTGTTGGGACCAATTTGCTGTGCGTTTCTTCAGTTGTTTGTGTTGTGACCAACATGCTGTGCGTTTCTTCAGATGTTTGTGTTGTGACCAATTTGCTGTACGTTTCTTCAGTTGTTTGTGTTGTCCCCAATTTGCTGTGCGTTTCTTCAGATGTTTGTGTTGTAACCAATTTGCTGTGCGTTTCTTCAGATGTTTGTGTTGTGACCAATTTGCTGTGCGTTTCTTCAATTGTTTGTGTTGTCCCCAATTTGCTGTACGTTACTTCAGTTGTTTGTGTTGTCCCCAAATGTACATTTCTTCAATTGTTTGTGTTGGGACCAATTTGCTGTACGTTTCTTCAGTTGTTTGTGTTGTCCCCAATTTGCTGTGCGTTTCTTCAGATGTTTGTGTTGGGACCAATTTGCTGTGCGTTTCTTCAGTTGTTTGTGTTGTGACCAACATGCTGTGCGTTTCTTCAGTTGTTTGTGTTGCGACCAGTTTGCTGCACGTTTCTTCAGTTGTTTGTGTTGTGCCCAATTTGCTGCACGTTTCTTCAGTTGTTTGTGTTGCGACCAGTTTGCTGCACGTTTCTTCAGTTGTTTGTGTTGTGACCAATTTGCTGCACGTTTCTTCAGTTGTTTGTGTTGTGCCCAATTTGCTGCACGTTTCTTCAGTTGTTTGTGTTGCGACCAGTTTGCTGCACGTTTCTTCAGTTGTTTGTGTTGCGACCAGTTTGCTGCACGTTTCTTCAGTTGTTTGTGTTGCGACCAGTTTGCTGCACGTTTCATCAGTAGTTTGTGTTGTGCCCAATTTGCAGCACGTTTCCTCAGTTGTTTGTATTTTGACAATTTGCAACACGTGCTGTCAAATTGATGAAGATCGTTTCTTAATTTGCTGATGTTTTTTGTAATTGCATGTGCTTTCTTAAATTGCAGCGCGTTAAGCTCTCTCGGCCACTGTAAATAAGAGTAAGTTTTGATTTCATGACTTTAATGTTGCACAGAACATTAGAGAGACTCTCAGGAGTATGTGAAACATCACATCCTTCTATTTTGTCTACCAAAAAGTCTTGATTGTTTCACAGAGACATTTTAAGACATAATATCTAAGATGTAAGATAATGTAAGATTTTTTTTAAGTGTATAAAATAAGTGTAACCTAATAATCATTACAACTAATGTTTAAATGCTCAGTATTATAAATGTTTCCTACCTCTGTTTTGATATGTTTTTGTCCGTTTCTATTGGGTGACACATTGCTGACACACTGTAGGCCTCTCAGAGGAAACAGCCTATTAGGAGTGATTGCCAAAGAGCTGCTCAGGCCTTTGATTGGGTTTTGTTGGGACAAGTTTTCTAATAAACACCCAGTTGGCTGAGCCCATTCAGAATCCATATCTCTTTATCAGTCACTCCCTGTAGAACTTACCCAAACACGGACCCTGCAAAAACAAATCTCTCTGTCAGGAAAAGGTTACACTTCTAATTAAAGGTCCTACACTGTGTCCTTAATTCCAAGTCAAGCGTCAGCTTCTCCTGATTGGTATAAATCTTTTTTCCTTTAGAGGTTATGTTAGTGGGTCAGGGGTTCAGCGCAGTGGTGATTTTCTTACACGTTTAAAAGGCCATTGATCACAGAATTAAGAAAAGCCTGCATGTTTGGACTAGACCAGGGAGCACTGTGAGAATACTAGTAACTGAGGTTATGTGGTAAAATACATCAGAATGAAGTTTATTACTGTGAAATCAGGCCAGTACTAATAAGAAAAAATATATAATTCTGTAACTTGTCACTGACCCTGACAAAAAAAAAAAAATCCTGGGTAAAACTAAAAATTCTTATTCATTAGATTTCTAAAGGTGCTGTATAAATATTTTAAGCCTGTCATCTTAAAGAAACGTTACCTTATATTAAAATCCCAATTTAATGCACTGATTTTTCATGCCATATCAACAAATAATCAACAAGCAAACAAAAACATACTGCATAAAAACACATTAAACTTAAAACCAAAGACTAATTTGAAACTGCATTTATTGGTAACTCTTCATCTGTAAGAATTTTAACACTCCAATTATCATCAACTGAAATCAACCCAATTCCTGTTGATTTTTTTTATGATGAGACAACAATAATATCATGTACATTACCAGTCAAAAGTTTGGGGTCAGTTTTTTTTTAAAGAAAAAAATTCTGTTCATCAAGGTGACATTTATTAAATGTAAAAAAAATAAAATTAATCGCTAAATATATATACAAATTTCAATAACTGCTTTCTTATTCATTATTGCTTTTATTATTATTATCACCACTAATAATAATAATAATAATAATAATAATAATAATAATAATAATAATAATAATAATAATAATAATAATTAATATTAGAGTGATTTCTAAAAGATTATGACTGAAGACTGGAGTAATTAAACTGAAAATGTATCTTTAAAATCACAGGAATAAATTATTAAATTAATTTACAAACTATTTTTGAGCCTTGGTGAGCAGGATAAGCTTACTTTAAAACATTTAAAAATTGTATTGACCCCAAACTTTTGATCGGTGGTGTAAAATAGCACTTATTAGTATTTGTGGTTGCCAGACATCAAGAGATCCCCCAATCACAACACTTTTCCGTAGCAGTAGTTTTGCTGTGCTGTAGTAGGTGCACCCAAAATCATGTACTGTCTCAATAATACTGCATTTAAAATTGAAGTTCTCTGTTTTACACAGCATGAATGTGAGTGGTTTGAATGGAATGTAGACATGCTACACACACCATGTGTGTGTAGATGCTGTACATGTCAATTGTCTCACACATTTCCTCTAAATAAATAAATAAATAAATCTCCCATGGCTTAATTGGACTGTAAAATGTCCACTTGAGGCTCAGACTGTACAACCCTAGTTGTGTGCATCAAATGCAACTTGTTGTCGAGGTAGCTATGAAATAAATTACATATTGTAATTGAAAATAGATTGATGAGGCAAATAAAAACATAGGATTTGGTGCAGAAAAAGATGTCAACATTTTGTAAATTTCTCAAGTGATAACATTTACTCATGGTCCTTCTGCTTATTCCTTGCTTTATCAGGGGTCGCCACTGCCAAATTCTATGGCAATTGTTTTACACAGTGGATGCCCTTCCTGCCACAACCCAGCACTGAGAGTACTATCAGTTCCTGGGAAACACCCACATATGCTCACATTCACACATTACAGCCAATCTAGCTAATCCAATTCACCTCCATTCCTCACAAATATCATTCACATGTGTTCAGTGTTAACAATCAATTAACCAATCAGTCAATCAATCTATCTATTAATGTTTTTTAACGATGACTACGTTTAAGCTGCGGTCACACTGGGCTTTTCCTCCCATAGACTTCCATTCATACGCACGCGAATGCGTCAGACCAGAAACGTTAGGTCATGCGCCAAGTTTCGCATGTTGCTGCGGTGCAAAGTTCAAGCTTGGTGAACTCTAACCTGCGAAATCGCATCAATTGACTGCATGAGACCAATCGAGGAACAAAACAGGACCCCTCTGGACAGAAATTTAAAACGTGGAACAATCGCTCGCTTTTTTAAATGTCTAATGATCTTGTTTAATCCTGCCCCTTTTCACAGCGCCACACGACAGAATTTCGCACACACAAAACCCGGTGTGATCGTAGCTTTACACGGACACCAATAATTCGATTTTAATACGATTAAGGCAATACTCTGATTAAGAGTCTACCATGTAAACAGCGATTGTTGATTAATTGAATTAATTTAAGGTCACAATTGAACTAAAGAGAAATCAAATTAAGACATGTGGAGTTTGCCGATTATAGTCGCATTTTTGAAGTGCAGTACAGACATGTAAACACCTTAATCGAACTATTACTGTCATGTCGCGTTTTGCGACAGAATAGTCCACACACACGCACACACACACCACTCTGCACCTACCGAGTCAGTGTAGACCACAGACACTTGCATCGTGAAATGCGGAGGTTTTTTTTCTTCCATTCAGCATGCGGCATAAACTTCCATTAAAACAACATTCTTCAAGCAGTTCATAGTTGCATCCAATATCCTGTTTGTCACGGGGGGCAACCCGAATGAAATTGAAAGTGCCAAACCTCAGTTAAAGTCGACAAATTAATAATGAAATTCCCAAAATTACATGAAACTCCGGAGGAAATACGGTGAGCGCGGTGACGCAATGACTTAATCTAATTACGTGCTGTAAAACGGGATCATGAAAGAAACAAAGCAAAAAGTAACTCATGTAAACATCTTAGTCTTAGTCTCTCCCAATTCTAAACTAGATTAAAGACCTATCTGTTTAGTAAAGCATACACTCAATGCACCACTTAGCGGGTTTCCACACAGGTTCTGTATCTTGTTTATTTACACTATGAACAGCAGCTACGCTAATTATTCTCTTTATTCTCCATTTCCACCTGGGGATACTCTTCCCGAGGCCCTCAGACTATGCAGAGTCACTGATTCGATCCAAGACTAACGACAAGATGATCCCAAGGTGTCCATATCCTGGACCAGGCCACATCCTGAGCAGCTACTGTGGTGGTCAAGGAGGAGTGGAACACGAGACTGATTCCTGTGACGCTCCAGAGACAGACGAGTCTTCGCTGAGGCCAGCTTCCAGCCTCCGCTGCTGAGACTGCAGCTCTGCACAAGACGTTTGGCCAGCGGAGAAATTAAAATGGTCGTGCCCAACTGAGTCTGGTTTCTCTCAAGGTTTTTTCTTCACTTTCGCCAATTAGTGAAGTTTTTTTTCCCTCTCCGCTGTCGCCACTGGCTTGCATGGTTCGGGATCTATAGAGCTGCGCATCGTTGGATTTACTCTTCAGTGTTTGGACTCTCAGTAGTGATTTTTAAATCACACTGAACTGAGCTCAACTGAACTGAACTTAAACACTGAAAACTGAACTACACTGTTCCAATTTACTATGACCTTTTATGTGAAGCTGCTTTGACACAATCTACATTGTATAAGCGCTATACAAATAAAGGTGGATTGAATTGAATTATTATTGTCTTAATTAGATTAAGGCAAATAATTTGATTACTGAATTAGTAAAGGTAGTCAATGGTCCATTATGCTATTATGCTGCGTTATGCTATATTTCAAACAAAAAAATCTAGATTGACAAAAATATGAATAAATACATGACATGAGATTTACAAACTACCCTGAAATAATTTTAAATGAGTTTGTGAGAATTTGGAGATTTACAATTGTTTACGATGAAGTTATATGGAATTAACAAGGGTATGACTGAGTTATCACATTTGGCTTTATTTGAGAACTCAGTTTTAAAACTAAACCCATAATCTACAGTAATTAACGGATCTTTAGACACATGTATTTGTAATGTAATGTACATGTAAAGGCTCTCATGGTAAGATCAAATCTCTTGGCCTAAATTTGGCAGGTCAATTTGTCTGCCTGGCTATTACGGATTGTCTGACCAGTGAATGGTCAGTGTGTGGAGGCCATAGTCACCAAAGCAAAATAAACTGCAGGCAGAGGAAGTGGTCAACATTAGCAGGGGCCCAATAAGAAGATGAAATGTAAAATGGTGCTGGGTAATTGATGTGTTCCTCCTTTCTGCTGTTAATGTGCAGGGGGCTTAATTGTTCCCAGATATCCCACCATTGCTCAATAGGAAAGGCTAATTAGTGTAAGTCTTTACAGTAAATAATTGCAACTAATCACCTTAGCTAATGGATATTAGCATATGAGATATACAAACAAGCTAAAGGGTGCTTACGACCTTGCAAAAGAGACATTCACAAAGCCTTAGAAGTGAATTCTGCAATACTTCAATTACCCAGAAAGACTCTGGAAAACAAACAAAAAGACAGATTTAGGAAACAAATTATAGACATCTATATATAGGCATCCAGCAGCAAACAGTCAAATCGAGAGGTTTAGTGTAGAGTGTACATGTACTGTACATGTGCCATGGATGTAAAATTTATAAATACCAATGATGTCAGACTAGTTTGAAATGGTAATAGAGTACTGGTAATTTCAACATTTTCCTACAAGGGAAAATTAGACCAACCTGTCCTTCAAATTATATCAATGTTACATTTTATGCAATAAAAGTATAATGGTGCGCTAATTTAGCACTTCAGATAGACAAATGTGCCTACACAATAACACAGATAAAATGTTCTGTGATTAAGTAAATACTGTATTTCTGAAAAAAATAGAAAACTATTTGTTAAGTAAATTTGTTTAGCCATAAATAAACGCGCGCACACACACACACACACACACACAACTGAAGTCAGAATTATTACCTCTCCTGAAATAATAGCCCCCCTGTATATTTTTCCCCAATTTATTTTTAATGGAAAAAAAGATTTTACAACACATTTATAAACATAATAATTTTAATAGCTAATTTCTAATAACAGATTTTTTTTTCTTTGCCATAATCACAGCACATACGATTTAACTAGACAATTTTCAAGATACTAATATTTAGCTTAAAGTGATATTTAAAGGCTTAACTAGGTTAATTAAGCAAGTTAGGGTAACTAGGAAAATCACTGTATAATGATGGCTTGTTCTGTAGCAATATATTGCTTAAGGGGGCTAATAGTATTGACCTTAAAAGGGCCTTAAATTTATTCGAGCCAAAATGAAACAAATAGGACTTTCACCAGAAGAAACAAAAAATATTATAGGAAATACTGTGAAATTCCTTGCTCTATTAAACATCATTAGGGAAATATTTGAAGAAGTAAAAATTATTAATAAAATTAATAAATACAGTAGAACTATTAATTCTGTCTATATCTATATATATATATATATATATATATATATATATATATATATATATATATATATATATATATATATATATATATATATATATAAAACAGGCTCTCCCTCTAATCACTGATCCTAATCACCAGAGTTCTGAGTTCATACACACCTGATCACCATTCCCCAATTAGCACCTCCTTAAATATAAGCACCTCTTTCTCACACTCTCATTGACTACCTTTACATGGACACCAGTAATTGAATTATGTGCCTTAATATAACTAAGACAATAATACGATTAAAGTGTTTACATCAGTTGCTTTTTGAATGTTGCTTTCATGATCCCGTTTTTATAACACATAATTCGATTAACGTCATTTCTACACCGCGCTATCCACGTTTCCTCCGGAGTTTCATGTAATTTCAGGTCTTTCATTTTTAATTTGTTGACCTTAACTGCAGTTTGACGCTTTCATTTTCATTCAGGAACATTTCATGCATGCCCCCCTGACAAACGAGATATTGGATGCAACTATGAACTGCTGGAAGAGTGTTGTTTTAATGGAATTTCATACCACACGCTGAATGGAAAAAAAAAAACTCTCCGTATTTAGCAATGCAGATGTCTGTTGACTTCACTGACTCGGTTGGTGCAGATAATAGTATCAGAAAGTGTGTGTGTGTATAGACTATCCTGTCGCAAAACGTGGTGAAAAGTCCTACATGATGATAATAGTTTGATTAAGGTGTTTACATGTCTGTACTGCACTTCAATAATGCGACTAGAATCGGCATACTCCACATGCCTTAAATCGATTTCTCCTTAGATTGATTATGACCTTAATCGATTTAAATAAATCAAAACTCGCTGTTTACATGATAGATTCTTAATTAGAGTATTGTCTTAATCATATTAAAATCAAATTATTGGTGTCTATGTAAACGTACTCATTGTCCAGTCTCCACTACAGATAGGACTCATCGCTACTCCCAGAGAAACTTACCTTATACACACACCAGCATTCCCAATCTCCTTTGTCTGCTCCCTGTGTTCCTGTACGTGTTGTCTTACCTGTTCTCCCCATCGGTAAACAAGGTCCTGGAAATCCCCTGTCTATCCATTCTGCTCCATTACTCTGGTAACCCAAAGACTTTTTATTATCATCGTGCCATTGTCAACAACATCTTCACTGACTTTATTTAGCTGTACATTCTCTGCAATAAACCCATTTGATACGAATACCTGTAGTGTTATTTTTAATATCTTACAAATATTAACACCAATATTGATATTGATATTAATATTGATATTTCAGCCTCATGTGTGACACTAAATAATTTAGTAATCATTTATTTGGTTTATCATGAATATTAAAATTAATATTAATAGAGAAATTTTCGTAACACCTCACTTAAGATGACTATCAGATAAATTACTCATTTTAAATGAGGCACCAGGCACAGTTTTCACTGTGGCAATAATTAACAATCAAAGGTTGTTGAAATGAATTATACAAATCTGAAGGATAGTGAGATCGTCTGACTGGTAGAGCCTATTTCTGTATTATCAACACAAGGAAAACACAATTGTAATACATGAGTATTTATTAACAAAAGAATAATAATGGGTAACCAAAATTACTAAATGTACAATAATTGAAGGGTGTAGGCATGAAGGTGATTAAGCTGAGGATTGTGATTAATTAGTTGGTTATCTTTTGTAAAGAAGCTAGAGTCTAATAAGGTAAACCTTACGTCCCAAATCAGAAATTGTTCAGACAGTATAGAAAATGGCAATAAAAAAAGAAAGTAGTGATTTCCAAATTTACGTTGACTTGTATTTCATTGCAGACAATATAAACACTAAATATTTCATGTTTTGTCTGGTCAACTTTATTTCATTTGTAAATATACAGTACATCCTTTTCTGTCATTCAGACCTGCAACACATTCAAAAAAACTTGGCTTATAATCAGGCAAATTGGTTAAATGATGTGCTTTGAAATAGGTGATGTCAACAGGTGATTGTAGTTTATGATTTGGTAGAAAAGCAGCATCCAAGAAAGGTCTTGTCCTTTAGGAGCAAACATGGGCCAAGGATCACCAGTTTGCCAACAAACACATGAAAAAATATATTGAAATGTTTAAAAAGAATGTTCCTCAAAGAAAGATAAAAATACATTTGGATAATTCACCTTCAACAGTGCATAACCTAATTAAAAGATTCAAGGAATATGGAGGAATTGCAGTGTGTAAAGAACAAGGGTGCAAGCCTAGGCTGAACTACCATGATCTTTGATCCCTCAGGTGGCACTGCATCAAGAATTGTCATTTATCTATAAGCAATATCACCACATGGGCTCGGGACTACTTTTGTTAAGTACAAACTTTTGTTAAGTACCACAATACATAGTTACATCCAGAAATGCCTGCTAAAACTACTGTAAACTTAAGAAAGCCCTATGTTAACAATGTCCAGAAGCGCTGTCAACTTCTCTGGGCTTGGAGGCATCTGGGATAGCCATCACACAGTGGAATAGTGTACTGTGGTCAGATGATTCAGTATTTCAGGTATTTTTGGGGAAAAATGGATGCTGTGTGCTCCAGATCAAAGAAAAAAAGAATCATCCAGACTGTTACCAGCAACAAGTCCAAAAGCCAGGGTCTGTCATGGTATGGGGTTGTTCAGTGCCCTTGGCAAAGGTAACTTGCACTTTCTGATGAAAGTGCTGCTGTCTTTTGCAGGGACACCATGCATATTTCAACTAGACAATGCAAAACCACATAACAAAATCCTGGCTGCAGAGGATACAGGTACTTGACTGGCCTGTCTGCAATCTCATCTCCAATATAGAATCTGTGGCACATGTTGAAGCACAACATGTGACAATGAAGACAACATATTGTTGCCCACCTTAAGACTTGTTTTCAGGAAGAATAGGACAAAATTACACCTGAAATGCTTCATCACTTGGTCTCTTCATTCCCTGAATGTCTTTTAAAGTGTTGTGAAAAGTAATGGCAATATTACAAAGTAGTGAATGCTTTTCCAAAATGGGAAAACTTGGATTTAAAAAAATAAAGAGCAGAAAGAGCAAGGCTGTGATGATTGTGAGCACTACTAAGCAAATTTGGCCAGATTATTTACATTCAAAGCCAGTTAAGTCTCAGTATTATAGATTATCTTCTAAAACACAACCTGATTTTTTCCTGCTACCATTGTGGAAAGGATGGGCACATCAGAAACTACCACACTTGCGAGACAGAAGCTAGTGCGTTCTCTTTGTTAGGCTAAATCTGAAAGAAGCAAAGCAACAGGAGGCATTGTCTCAGCCAAAAGCCTTAATTCACATCCCGAGGTCAGATGTGAGAGCAGTTTGTAAACTTGCAGATACCAATTCTTCTGAAGACTCTAGTTGCAAGCTCATTGATCAATTAGGGATTTCCTCAGAAGGAACCTGCCCTGAACCCAGAAGCCTGCTCTCCAGTACTGGTAATGGGGAGGGGTGTGTGGAGGACTATGGTTCTAAAACCTAGATCACTGGCCATGTCCATATCCATAAAATTATCAGCAGCTCCAAAAAAAAATGAAGGCAGGTAATGAATTGGTTGCCCTTGGTGATAAAAGCTTGAATGCACACTCCAAAAGTCACAGCACAGGGGAACATTTCTACCCTTGTCCAGTTTGACCACTCCCTGAACAAGAGCTCGCTTCACCCATTAGTTCAGGGCAGATGGAGCAGAAGTGGCCTGTCTTGCCACAGTAGAGACAGCGTCCATCTGTTGATCACATTTGTCCTGTGTCAATCTAGTTCTCCCCAAATTGCATCAGTTTCTTTAGATCATTTGACATGAGGGTCAAATAACCTGGTCTCCTGATAGCATTCTTGTTGCCATTCTCTTAGGCTATGGTCTGCATAGATAGCAACATCGATGAGAGACTCAAAAGACAAGGCATGGTAAAAAGTTACTTTCAGTGCTCGCCTGTCCTATCCATTCTTTGAGGCCAGAGTTCGGAACTCAATAGAAAACGTATTGTGCCATGAGAAAGTTGAAGCAAATGTAGGAATGGGATTTAACTATAGTGGTTCTAACTGTAATTCTACCAAATGACTAAAAAGTTTGGTGGTGAACCCCTGCTAGGTTGTAACTGAAAGATCAAAGTGCACTGGGTGACAAACCCTCAACATCCACTTTAGGTTGTCATTAAATATTTTTGGTGCTGGTAACTTAGACTCAGATGAAGTAACAACTACTGGTGAAAAAACGACCACTGATTGGGTGGGCTGGGGATCTTGAGAAGCTGGAGGTTGAAGACTTAGAGGGTGAAAGATTTCAAACAGAATCTGCTCTTGCCTCTAGATCAGGGTTGTCCAACCCTGTTCCTGAAGATCTACCTTCCTAGAGATTTCAGTTGCAACCCATATCAAACACACCTGCCTGTAATTAGTGCTGTTCAGGTCCTAATTAATTGGTTCAGGTGTGTTTGATCGAGGTTGGTGCGAAACTATACAGGAAGGTAGATCTCCAGGAACAGGTTTAAGCACCCCTGCTCTAGATAGGGGTAACTTGATCAGAAGCTTCTTCTGCTGGGTTCACTTCCATTGGTTCAGACTTGCTGTAAGGTGGTGGTTTTGATGAGAATTTAACCCAGGTCTTTTGGACTCAACAAACTCCTCAACAAATGAACCCAAGAACAGGTTCAGAAAAAAAGAAATAATCTTTACTTAAACATAGATCACAAGTACAACAAAATAACTGAAGTTGAGCTTCCAAAGAACAGACAAAGCAAAACAGACACAACGGTCAAAAAACACATCAGCAAAATATCACTTAGCTTCCCAGAAGATCACGGGGCAATAATGACTCAAGACTGAACACACTAGCCAGGTGTTGGTAATTGACTTGAATGGTGACATACAGTAAAGTGCAAGAAACTGTTCTGGAGGGTGCAGAGAAATAGGAGTATGCTAAATGAAAACTTAGAGGAGCGTCCCCTGCTGGGTAAGAAGAGAAATGTAGCTTATGGGTGAGTCTTTACAGTGATTCTTTTGTGCATTCACTTCTCAATAGAGAGGATTATCAGTGTAATCACCTAAAGTTTGGTCCAATCATTAACTAAATATATTGCATGACTTGGAGACCCATGCCAGTTGTTTTTTCTACTTTGAAATGTTTGTTTTGTTATGGATTTGTTTTGAAGCTTGGAATGTGGAATGAAACATCACTGAATCCCTTTCATTTGTGTTACATCTTAAGTATTTGAAACTATTGAAATAATATAGTTGAAATAAAATAAAAATATCAGATAATATAACATATTGATTGGTTATGCAGTCTGGAAAATGTGTTGTTGCTAGCTTCATCCCTGTTTGTTTGAGTGTTCAGTAATCCCTAATTTGTGAACTTGTGGTGGTACACAGGCTATTATTTCCCCCAGATTTTGTTCCTGTGTCTGTGTTAGCTGCAGTGACTGTATGAACATTGTGCTTTTAATCACAGCATTGTTTCTGAATAATTGGTGACAGCTTGCTACTTACTATTTTGCTGCCCCTCCTTTTTACTGTTTATGTTACTTCTACCCATGACTGTATAGGTACAGTCAAGTATTGGCTGCCATTCATCTTAGAGCTGATTCTCTGGTTTACCCTTTGGTCAGAGTGGCATGTATGCTATATGCCAACAGATATGGTAAAATTTCACATCTTCACATCACAGATTTCTATTTGTTTTGTTCATTGTATCAATTATAGTGGTCAATTTAGATTTAGTTTGTTTGGTCTGATAATCATTGTTTGGTTCAACTGTGACTCATCAGTAGCTACTATATTCCTATAAAGTGTGAACCAGCACTGTTGAGACATCTACGAACACACTTCTGTGACTGTGTTCTGTTTTATTTGGAAACATTTGTGTCACTGAACTAACACTTTCTTTATGGGTGCATGTTTTGTTGTACAATGCAGGGCCACTTGGTTGGGGGGCTAGTGATGTTTGGTGAACGGAGTGTCAGTTTTGTCTGCTCATCATGTACATCACAAGGAATGAGTATGTGTGTGTGTGCATGTGTGTGTGCTTTACTGAGTTGCAGTTAGCCTACCTTTGGGAAAGCCCTAGCAGACATGAAGATTTTATTGTGTTTTTATAGTTAGTTCTCTTGTAAGTATGTTTTGTTGTTGCCCCTCCTGTATTCTAAGTGATGGCAAGGTCTCCAGGTCATACTTCCTCTCTATTTAAGATACGCTAGAACAAAACTGTCAGTTTGCTCCTTCACCACAAAACTTTATGTTGTCCAGATCTAACAAGTCACTTTAAAATGTTTGTTGTAAGATTTTGTTTTGAACTACTTCTAATTTAAAAATACAATTTTGTTTTATCATTTAGTTTATTATTGATGTAAAATATTGGAACATAAGCATGTAAAACTCTGTCAATTTTGAGAAAAATGTGAATTTCAGAGTAGCACCAAAACTGCCTGTTAGCATGCACTGTAGTTAATTCAATGACCTAAAGCAAGACTTAACCATATCAGCTGTATACATTGTTATATCAGTGTCTCTTCTCAACAATACCTTAACCCTAAACTCACTTTGTCACCTCATCTAACATGCTTAACCTTTAGTGTGGATTTCTTCTTTCTGTTAGCTTGTTGTCTACTGGAGCGTTCAGATGTCGGCATCACTTTCACAATAAAAAGGACAGCAAATCTATAGGCAGGCAGCTGAGGGATTATGGTATAGGCAGAAAGCTAATGAATGCTGAGAGCAGATGTAACACCTCATGTTGAATAAAGACACCCTGCTGACTAAATCACAACATCACCCATCTGACATTTAGAGGATCATTATTAAAGCATTGATTTTATTGACCTTTGTTTGAGTCTGAATTTGTTTAAGAGATAATCTATATGGTACACTTATCAGTTTTAGTTATTATAATAGTCAGCTGGTATCCGACTCTATAGAGGGCAGTTTTCACAATTATTCACACATTTGTATTGGTGGTTTAAGAGGATTTTCTTTTGATATAGAGGTTTTGATTCTCAAAAGCTGCTGTTAAATATGATTTTTAAGTATTTTGAAATACAAGGAAACAAGTAATGTCCTCATAACTTACCTCAGTGTTGTAATATCTAGGTCATACCCATGTCATTATTCTGTCATTGTGACTTTTTAGTCTTGTGTTAGTTGTATATTACAAATTAAATGCTACTGGACCGCATTTATCAACCAATCAACCAAACAAATGCAAATTTAAAATATAAATACGATGTATATATATATTGTTTTGAAAGTATTTCTGTTAAAGGGATAGTTCACCCAAAAATAAAAATTACCTCTAAATAAGTAAATTTATTAATTAATTCATTAATTTTCCTTCAGCTTAGTCCCTTATTCATTAGGGGTTGCCACAGCGGAATAAACCACCAACTTATCCAACATATGTTTTACACAGCGGATGCCCTTCCAGCTGCAACCCAGTACTGGGAAACATCCATACACACCATTCACTGTTGGGGAAACCGGAGCACTTGGAGGAAACCCATGCGAACTCGAACCAGCAACCTTCTTGCTGTGAGGCGACAGTGCTAACCACTGAGCCACTGCGCTGCCATAATAAAATTTATTAAAACAATATTTTAAAAATAATAAATGAAAAATACATAATAAAACAAAATCCACACATACACACAATTGTATATTTTTAAATTCTAATTGTATAAAAGTCCTTATGAACACACACCCAGCATGTTGTATCTTGATGTTGATTACTGTACATTTATTACTGAATCATCATAAAAGTATTACTTTATACTGTTATTATAAATTATACATTGAATGCAATGCAAGTCACTTTGGATTAAAGTAAGGCTATTCAATTGGCGGCCCCTGAGGCAATTTGTTCCGGCCCTCCAAACAGTGTGACCAAGACATCAAAAATAAATTTAGTTCAATCGAAAGACAGTCGCCATATTTATGAAATGACGTGAGTCTGTTCAAGACAGCACGAGATACAATTGAAGGCATTAAGTGAGTGGCACGAGCAGCCGAAAACATTTGGATATGTTTGTAGAAAAGGCCTTTTGTACAATGCAGTGATATTGTTAATAGGCATGAAATGATTAGCCGATTTCACTATTAACCACGCTTTAATTCATCACGGTCAATTAATCGTAAAGGCTTCTCAACGTCGTGTTTCTGTTGCACGGAACAAAACTGCTGCAACTAAACAAAGTTATGCCAACTGTGCGCCAGTTTAAAGTTCCAAGCTTATACAGAGGCTAATACGGCACGCACATTGGATCAACTATAGTAGCGAGCCGTTCACATACTGAGTCTTTTCCGCACGCAAGTTCGTTATTTCCATGTGCGCATATTGGCAGTTGTGCTTGTGCGTGGCTTTCAGTCAACAAAAGATTTGGTTAGACGAATTATTACAAATTATTAAAATGATTATGTATGTATGAGCGCAGATGATAACAACAGTTCATTTAAATTTTTAGCTAGTATACAGCTTAAATTAACATTAGACAAATACAATTTAATTATTTATTCTTATTTTTATTTATTTAATCATTATTCTGTCATTTATTTTCATTGTAAAATTATCACTCATGTTTAAACCAAAAACTTCTTCATTTATTTTAAGTCTTAAGGTTACTGAGCAGCAATAAACAACACTTTTTCTAAACTAAGAGTGTTTTGTATTCAATGAATGCATAATAATTGCGATAACCGTGAAGCCATTATTATTCTTCAGACTATAATCGTACAACCAATATCTTTAACCGGTGCATCCGTAATTGTTACGCAGTTTAAAACATAACATATGAATGCGTTTGAAATGCCTATTTGAACAATATACTGATTGTTGTGCTTTGAAATCAACTTTGTACAATGCAGTGATGTTATGTAGTTTTAAAAATACAACATATTAATGTTTTAATGTAGTAAAAGCCAACGTGGGTGTCTTAAGGAGCAAAAATACAACAAATGGGCTCTTATATTGCTGTTGTGTCATCACATATTGCAAGTCATATCTCTCCAGCCCCTCATTTGGGATGCTTTTCATGAACTGGCCTCCATGAAAAACTAATTGAATAGCCCTGGATTAAAGGATCCAAAAAAATAAATATAAATATTTAATAAAATATTTAATTAAACTGCTGGTAGTGTCCTTAAGCAGAATCAGAGTCTTTATTTCATATTGTTGCAGATGTATCATGTCTTCATTTATCAGCTGGCAGGTCAGAGAAAATAATTGTATAAATGATACTCCATTGTGTTTTGCTGTCATGGGAAATGTATTGCTAATGGTTACATATCTCATAATGATGGACTTAAGCGATTAAACTAATCGCTGCTCCAACACACTTGAAATCTGCACTGTTTCAGTGCTGGAAGGCTGTTTATTCTAAAACCTACAAGAGCACATATGTTTTATTCCATTGCCTTGGTTAATTTCCTTAAATCTGTTGTGATAAGTCCCATGGTCACACCTATGTCACAGCAGGCAGAGTTGCACATTAGTCAATTAATAGTCTGGTAAATGACACAGTTCCAGTCAATTTATTTACTAAAGGGAATCTAGCCTGGTCCCCACATGATTCCACGCACAGAGATTCAAGAGAAGTCCTAAAGGAGGTCAGAGCTGCTCGTGGTGGTTTTTATTATTTTGCATGTGTTTTCTTTATTTTAGTTTTTGGAACTGGATGCCTACGTCAATATCTAATATGAATTTAATATATTATTTGTTAGTAAATTTAGATGTATACATTTCCGTCAAAACATCTACATTTCATTTTCCTTAATTTTGACAATTCTTTTACTTAAATAAGTTTGTCAAGCATTGTTTATTAAGTTCACAAGATTTTAATTTACAGTCAATTTACAATCTAAACTTTGCAGACACCCCAAATATGATAATATACATTGCTTGTTATAATTTGCCCACAAAATTTGCCTACTTGAATCATTTCAAATCTGGAAATGATTTACAAACAAACTAAACAAAAAAAAATTGGCCAGCGTTTGACAATAATAAAAAATCCAATATTTTTCAAAGCAACATCCAAATGAGATGTTATTTAATTTTATTCTAGTGTTCATATAATGTATTTTCACTCCAGAATGGCACAGACCTGCATGTGTGTGATCAGATATAGAGTAGCCGGGAATGAGATGGATGGGGTTTGTTTCAGTCCTGTACTGACTGAAAGCTAGCCGACTAGCTGCTGAAGTCCACGGGCCACATATCAAAAGGCTCCACTTTAGTGCAAAGCATTCCCAATGGACAGAGTCAAAATGTGCCACCATTATACAGGCCTCTCTCTTGGCTCTACCTCCTGACAGGGGTATTAAAATCAAATAAATCAGCCATTAAGAGCAGGGCATAGCAATTGAAATGCTATTAATACCTGAACCGCCAACCAAGTGAAGCCTTATGATATGATAATCATGCACCATAGGCTTCTAATTGTATGAGACACGTTTTTATTTTGGTGGCTTTCTCGAGAAAGGTGAAAAGTGGCCAGCGATGCCACTTCCTTCTCTGTTCATTAATTCAACACAAGGGACAGACTAAGCAGCCATTTTAATTGAATCATCGTGTCAGCAAATGCACGGTGGGCTTGATGTTACTGTTAGATCGCTTACCTTTAGTCCTTCCACACAGGCTATTAAATGTCCATTAGAGTGATATTTGTCAGTCTAACTCAGTACAATTTACTTGATGTATGACCGTCATTTTACGAAGGTGAAGAGGTGTTATGCTATCACGTAACAAAGGCAATAGTACATTTCAAGGCTACACACTTCAAGTTTTGGATGTTCAGTATAAAATCAGGCAAAATGGAAAGAGAAAAGTTGTAAAGAGAGGAAAAGGGCTAAATTAAATTTATGTATATATACTTTTTTCTGATTAAAGATAAAAATGATTTCAGACAGAACGGTTTATTAAACAAACAGATAGATAGATAGATAGATAGATAGATAGATAGATAGATAGATAGATAGATAGATAGATAGATAGATAGATAGATGACTCATAAAACTGCATTAATTTCAATGACTTTCCTGCATGTGTTTCTTGATTTACAAATATACAGTTGAAGTCAGAATTATTAGCCCCCCTTTGAATTATTATTTTTTTCTTTTTTAAATATTTTCTAAATGATGTTTAACAGAGCAAGGAAATTTTCACAGTATGTCTGATAATATTTTTTCTTCTGGAGAAAGTCTTATTTGTTTTATTTCAGCTAGAATAAAAGCAGTTTTAAATTTTTAAGAACAATTTTAAGGTCAAAATTAATAGCCCATTTAAGCTAAAAAAAAATTCGATAGTCAACAGAACAAACCATCATTATACAATAACTTGCCTAATTACCCTAACCTGCCTAGTTAACCTAATTAACCTAGTTAAGCCTTTAAATGTCACTGTAAGCTGTGTAGAAGTGTATTGAAAAATATCTAGTCAAACATCATTTACTGTCATTGGCAAAGATAAAATAAATCAGTTATTATAAATGAGTTATTAAAACTATTACGTTTAGAAGTGTTTTGAAAAAAAAAATTCTCTCCGTTAAACAGAAATTGGGGAAAAAATAAACAGAGGGCTAATAATTGAGGGGGGCTAATAATTCTGACTTCAACTGTGTATATATGAGCGTTTGATGGCACATGATAATCAAAGGCATCTTTTCCACTAGGTTAAATCAAATCCTAAACTTAAATGCACATCTGACACATATTCTGTAAAATAAAAGTAAAATGAAATTGCTCATGGCAGAGTAATTATTGCGAAGTAAAATTCAATGTGGCAGGTAGAGCTAAAACAAATGGAGCAACCTCAAGACGAGTTTGTGCTTATTTGAAATTTCACAGAGGTACTTTTTCAGCTGTCACAGGTTATTGATATATTCATTAAAGGAACCTGTTCTCTCTTATCAATTTCTTTTTGTCAGTAGCATGTTGTCACCCTCAGTTGACAATGAATCAATTTACAATTATGATTGTTGATGGCCCATGACACAAACAGTGAGGGAATGTCATTAGATGAACATTAAAATGATACACAGTGCAGTGAGACCCTGACTGCTGCTGTTTACTCGATAGCCCAGTCTTTACGCTGGTGTTCCACTGGCCTGTAAGCTGTGGGAAAGGGACAAGCATGCTGTATGATGAAGAATGCAAATGCAAGTTACAAAATATGTTAGAACAAAATTAATTCATTGAAAGAAGTAATCTGTACACAAAGCTGTTGTATGGCTTTAGAAGATTATTGTAACAAATTAGTAGTAACAATTATATTTATTAGACTTATTGGAAAACTCCACAGAATGAAAATCTATTTTCAATGTATGGTCTTCTATATAGTAATGCTGTTATATAATAATTATTATTAATTGTGAATAATTACAGAATTCACATTTATGAGTGGACTGTGGCTTTGAGGTCCTTGAGGTCAATCAAAATAAACATCTTCATTTGGATTCAGGTTCAGATTTTTATCAAAGATAGAAGAACAGCTTAAGAATGAAGGCTGTTTTCATCTCCCTGTGGCTTTGACAAAAGCCTTTGTCGGCTCACTGACCTTGTTGCCATGGTAGACTAACGTGACACTGGTGGAGATTTGATTGCCTGCCCCGGCTGAAGTGAAGGGAAGAGACAGAGTAAATGAAACTCCATTCATCTTAATGAAATACAATTATTTTCCACTTATTAATCATTGAGAAATCAATATGTCTCTTCTTGGGCGAGTCTGGGCTGGATTTGTCATCCAGCGTCGCCTGTCGATGTATCATCCTCATACTAAGACATTCTCAGGTTCAGTCACCTGTGTCCTCTCACCGAGACAGAGAGAGACTAGTGCGTCTGAGCAAAAAAACAGACATTAAAAATGGTGCTGTGCCGTACAGAGATGGATTAATGCTCATTAAAGCAGACTCCTGATAATTGTGTGTTTCTCACCGATCAATTCTCTAAACATATTGCATAATGGGACATTATTAAAGTCTAAGCGACACAACTGACTTTGAACGAGGGATGTGTCAGTGAAAATGGAGTATCCTCACCTTTTATTGCATCTCTGAAGATCAGTCTGATGTATTATCCCGGTTTAGAAGGGTTTCACATAATGAGATAATGCCATGCATTGGAAACCGGCTAATGCATATTCAAGCTACAGTGCAATCATTGCTGGACGTGTAAATAACTCACACCCAGTTAGTTAACAAAAAATAAGGAACGTTGTGGTTGGGGAGGTTTTGAAGGAACAGCAGTGCTTTGTTATCTTTACCACTTTACTGCTCTACGGACCTCAAAAGAAAAACTTGTAGAGGTTTTTGAAAAATTGTGGGAGAAAGTAATGATTTGGGAGGCTCAACCCTTTGTTTTCCCTCTCAATAAAGAGAACGATGTTGAGCCCTGGCGTGATGTATGACTGTTTAGTGGCGTTTCCGCACAGCGCAGCGTATAAGCAAAGCCATGTTTCATTGCAAAGAGCTCATGCTTTACAGCACTTGGTGCCTCTGATGAGAATATAATGTTCTACTGCGTCTAAATGCTCCAGGTCAAGACTTGATTTGCTCCAATGTGTGGGCAGAGTAAGCTTGGGGACTGAAGCTGCATCAGGGGTCCAAGTTGAGGGCCTCGACTTGGTCCCTAGATTTTTTTAAACAACAGCAGCCATGCATGGCCAGGCAATGAGAAACTCTGGGCTCAGTGATGGAAGGCAGGTGGGATGGTTTTCACTTTCAACCTGGCCTAAGAAAGATGATTAGATCCTGCAAATGCAGCGGGGACCCACCATGCAACAAATGAGTTATCAGTGCGGGAGCTCTCAACAGGGAAAGCAGAAGTTTGTCGTATTACACATGGCAAAAAAAATAAAAAAATTGGGAAAAATGGTCTTTGATAGAACGGCACTCATATTTAGACCTGGCAGATATCCGATAAACCCAGACATATCTAATGCTGACAGACAAATAAAGACAGATATCCTGATTGCAAGGTTTTAGCTCAGCTCTTGTGTCCTCTATTCTCCAGCTAGTTTATTAGTATATATGCTTCCTTACTTTAAAGGACATCTATTTTAGCCCTTTTTCGAGATTTAGTATACGTCTTTTGTGTCTCCAGAATGTTTCTGTAAAGTTTCAGCTCAAAACACCCATTGGATTATTTATTATACCTTTCAGAATATTGGAATTTTCTTTTCTGAACACAGTGTAGCTGTTTTTGTTGCCTGTGCCTTTAAAGCTATTTCTCCCCTTCAGAGTGTGCCGCCTCGGATAAACAGATAAACAGCACAGTGACAGACAGTAAGGAAGCAGATCTCACGTAACGTTTGTGAGAAGTTCTACAGGAAGAACTTTCCCAATGATTATTTGATGTATTTGTTGTGGAGTTAATTCAAGCCTTTCGATGAGTCACACACAATGTCGTTACAAAGTTCATGCGCACACACACACAGCGTGTGCGTTTCACCTTGCACTGTTTTTGTATGGCAAATGTGACAGGATACACATTATTATCCACTGCTGTATGTATATCCATTTTGTTAATGTACAAAACAAACCTGATTCAATGTCCATAACACAGGATTGAAGTGTTTTCTTTTATAATTGTACTGGAACTAACTATTGTACTGCGGCGGTGGTGATAAAGACGGTAAAATCGATGTAATTTATTTCAAACATGCACTGTTTTAAAACGTTTTAAACTTGTAAAACTCGTTCTTGATCATATTTGATGATGACTGATGATCACAGCATGCTGAACAGATCTTTTAATACCAGTTGCTTTGCGCACGTCCTTTCTTGTTGATATGATTATACACACTACTACAGAGACATGTTAATACAAGGCTGTCAATCAATTCGGTGGGCGGGGAAACCATACTCCTACGTCACATTACGGTGGGCCCATAACTGCTTACACTACCGTTTTTCCTGGGAGTCTACCATATTTCAGACCCTGTTTTGTTATTTCTCCCGAAAAACTCCCGGAATTTTGCCCACTCCCCTGGTCCTCAGCTATTTGGTACAATCTTTAACACCCCCTGGATCGCCGACTATTCCGATGGCAGCAGCTATTACCCAGTACATAGGACAGACCAGGCACCCCTAGAGGTCGCTCCACTTCGCCCACCACCCCCGCCCCCACTTTTCAGTTTTTCCAGCCTCTGTAAAGTCTCTGAACGCTACTGGACACAACCCTGCCCCCCTAATGAGAGACTAGTGTTGGCAGGGATGGGTGAGCCTCAAAATGGGAGGGATTTGGATCAACGTCAGGAAATAAAAAAATGACTTGTGTTTATATCACCCCAATATGACTGTGGACACACTATACCTGCGCACAGTTCTGTCCAGACAGCTTCCAAAAGATGATATTCATCATAGATGCCTTTAATGTTTACATCAGTGGTCACAGCTGCACATCCATCATTTACAAAATGAAAAACCGTAAACATTCCTAAAGCATAACAGCTTTCTTATGCTTTTGTCCATAAAATGTGTTGATGAGAATTATTAAGAACACAGTACATAGCCAAACTCATATAATGCATGTATGCTTGGGGAGTTGGTTTTTGCTGTAATGCTAAATTAATGGGGCTTTCCTTTGCAACTTTGCCTTGCACTGGAAACAATTAATTAGTGGCCAGGGCTATAACGACTTTAATGCTTGTTTCTGTGGCTAGAGCAGCTTCTTAAAAGCTCAGTGTGGGAGCAGTTTTATCAGGGTGTTAATCCAGTAAGGGGCCACAGACCCCAGGTACCGTGCCACACTGACCAGATGAAAGACTTCCAGCTACATTTACTGCTTGTGAAAGTGGTAGGAAGCAAGCAGATCCCAGCCACAGACAGAAAATTAGGCTGTAAAGTCCCAAGAGGTTTACACTCTTAAAAGCTTTCGAGAGAGCTACAAGCATGCGGATGGAAATCACCAGGCCATAAGTGGAGTGCGCGACTGTTTCAGAAAACAAGATGGAGTAGAGTTTTTTTTTTTTTTTTTTTTGACAGACATGACTACAACTGTTAATCAACGGGAGGTTAAACTATGTTGCAGCTTAGCACGGATTTAAACAATGGCGGTATGTGAACGCCAGCAAAACTCACTGTGGGGAGTTCATAGGAAAACAGCGCAGATAATACTGTTCCATGCGGTGCGTCAAATAAGTCTGGCTGCATCTTTGACCTTGCAGGCCAGATGGCAGGAGCTTGGCAGCCATGTCGGAAGTTTGAACCGTCCTGTGACCTGTGTGATCCTGAAGAGACTGTCCGCTCGGCAGCGGCACACGAGATGGGGGCCATCTGCTGCCCTACTTGCAGTCACAAAAAGATTGACTTAAAATGACTGCTAATGCAAGATAGACGTGATGGAGTTGCCTGTCTTCAACCAGAACCTTGTAAATGTGGTGCTAATCCACCAGCTAATATATTTAATATTTGCATTGCGCTCTGGGGATTGAGGCAATTAGAATAAAGCCGCATTTTCAAGTCCCAATTCCCAAACAGTCCAATTAAAGTCCAGTGCTAACTGAATGTGAGGAGAGAGGCCAGTCAGCGCTGATGACCCAATCTGCTCGAATTCACCGTCCACTTATTGGGTTAAGCACAAAGCAATGTGTCTTGTCACTTTGCAGAGACAAGCCCAATAGAATCCAGTGAATGGAATTAGATTGTCATTGATGTGTCAGGGAAAGAGAGAACAACAGATCGATGGTAAATTACCAAGCGTGTTGTGCGCATGGACATCATGAAAGAGGTGTAGACTCCATCCCGCTGTTGGGGGAGTGCGAATGGGGAAAGTTCTGCCCTTCTTGCTTGGAGCGATAGCTACAGTGAGGAAAAGAGAAGGAGAGGAGGAAAAAAAACAACAACCAATTCCAATAGAGCACTAATGGGCCACATCGTGCCAATACAATAAAAAATGGCTCTTTTCGTTCAGTCAATAGAGAGTAAATGAAAATTTAACCTTTCATTAAATGCGCTGCTATTATGTCTCTTCTACTTGTTTGCTGTTCTATTTCACTGTGCTACTTTTATTCTTTTTCTCAATTTAACGCTAAATGTGCATGCTAATGTGCCTGATGGGAGAAGCACTGACAAGGATTCGTCCCTGTGCTAATACAAACTACAAATGTAAAGTCAAAGGGTATGGGAAAAGAAAATAATTCAATAATTAAGATTAAACTTCTATCAGTTGTTCAAACTGATACAGCTTGATTTTCGAAGATCTGGGATAGAAAATTAATAAACACTTCGCGTATTTGTTCTTTACATATGGGTGGGAATAAAAACCTTGTCTTCCTGACTGGTCACTCAAAAGTTAAACCATGCCATCGTCATTTCTTCCTCAGTTCAATGCAGTAGTACAGATTTTTAAGTAATTTATTTGCAAATATCTTTAATCTCTTTCTCATTAAACAGTCTACTAGTTATTAAAAGATTTGTCATGATTTTTCTATTTATTTGTTACTTATCAAAAAGAAAAAAATATTAATACATTTACTTAAAATAATATATTATAGGCCTACATAATTTGTCCCTGTCTGGGTTAGTTGGCATATCTGTGTGGAGTTTGCATGTTCTCCAGTGTTCGCATGGGTTTTCTCCAGGTGCTTCGGTTTCGCCCACAGTCCAAAGACATGCGCTATACATGAATTGGGTAAGCTAAATTGTCCATAGTGCGTGAGTGTGAATGAGTGTGCATGGGTGTTTCCCGGTGATGAGTTGCAGCTGGAAGGGCATCCGCTGCGTAAAACATATGCTGGATAAATTGCCGGTTCATTCCGCTGATTAGATTATTAATCCCTTAGATTAATTTGATTGTTTTGGTTTTAATAAATTGATTCATTTAGACTTCTTCATCGTGTGTACTCTTTATGTTGCGTTCCTTTTAAGGATGAATTCTTTTGTATTGATTAAACAAAAGGGTTCGTAACATAAATTGGGACTAAGCCGAAAAGAAAATGAATGGATGAATGATATAGGACAGGGATTTATTTCTAAATACCATTAATTTTCAAACTTTTGACTGGTCGAACAAAATTAAGCAAATAAATGAATAAAGGCGGCACGGTGGCTCAGTGGTTAGCAATGTCACCTTACAACAAGAAGGTCACTGGTTCGAGTCCCGGCCGGGCCAATTGGCATTTCTGTGTGGAGTTTGCATGTTCTTCCTATGTTGGCATAGATTTTCTCCGTGTGCTCCGGTTTCCCCCACAGTCCAAAGATATACAGTAGGTGAATTGAATAAAATTAAATTGGCTGTAGCATGTGTACTGTATGTGAATGGTGTGGATGGGTGTTTCCCAGTACTGCATATCAGCTAGAAGGACATCCGCTGCATAAAAACATATGCTGGAATAGTTGGCGGTTCATTCTGCTGTGGCGACCTCTAATAAATAAGTGACTAAGCCAAAGGAGTATGAATCAATTAATCAATCAATTAATGAATGAATAAGTAAATAAGTAAATAAATACAAACATTTACATGCAAACATACATTCATTCTATTTACAATAAGTAAATTCTATATAAAGTCATCCTCTGAATAAAGCCGCTCTGTTGATGGTGATATCTCAGGTCATATGGGTCATACCCTGTGTGTGTGTATATATATACATGTATGTGTATGTATGTTTAAACTGCTAAACTGACTTGTCATGGGATTTATATATTGCTGCTCTCTGATGATTTGAATTGTTCTTTTATCATAATTTGAAGTTGCTTTGGATTTGCCAAATGAATAAATGTCATTTAAATGTGCATCTTAAAATACACAGGGTGGCTATGCCCATAATCTGCCACTGAGGAAGGAACGTGACATGCTCATTAACAGTGAGCCTAAAAGCTTCAGCATTTACTGTAGCATTAAACATCAGAGCACTACTTGAGCCTTCTTTACACTATGTTGGAACCAGCGCAGATATTTCAATAGGAGACCATTTTTCTTTTGTCATTTTAATAGAAACACAAACTCTCAGTAAAGCATTTAGTATGCCATCTTGCTTCAAATTTTGCGGCGGTACAGTTGAATAACAGTATAGATTATTTCAATACTCCCATTTCCCATTGATGAATGTAGACATCAAAATCATTTTCACTAAAAGTCATTCAAAATCCATTTCAGTATCCAAAAAACTGTTTCCTGATTTCTAATTCTCAAACTGACTGCGTTTCTCAAACAACAATTCACTGCTGAACTACCATGGTATGATGCATTGTTGAAGAAACCAGCTAGCTAACTGTTTCCCAACCTGTGTCGTAGACTAGTTATTTGAAGCCCATTGGTTGGAACTGTCATTAGTGACATCACACAGATGGTGACGTCCTCTGCTAATTAAATTATTTGAGATCAAAATTATTTCACATTAGTGCTGTAAATAGCGAGCATGCCATCTATAGACCACTTCACATTTTTGTCCTCTGTTATTCTGCTTGATTGAGCAGTTTTCCTGATGTCACTTTGGGCAGTTTTGGGGGTGATACATTACAAGTAAAGTAACAATATACTTTTCTAAGTAATGAGTAAAGAAACGCATTACTTTTAAAAAATAAGTAATAATATTTGAGTTGTATTTTTTTTATGTAATTTGAGTTACTTTTTAGTTTAATAATTAGCTTTTAAAAAATAAATTGCTGAATTAAAATTAAAACAGTCACGCAGTCAATAAGAGAATGTGTTCATTATTTTGAATGCATCGAAGAAAAGAAAAGGTTGATTGTTTCAATGGACAGTGGTTGTACTCAAGAAAACTTTCAGTAATCTGTATATACTCTATGGCAGTGTTTCCCAACCCTGTTCCTGGAGGCACACCAACAGTACATTTTTGGATGTCTCCCTTTTCTGACCCATTGACTTCAGGTGTTGGAGTCTCTTCTGATGTTATGATAAGTTGATTCAGGTGTGTTTAATTAGGGAGAGGTTGAAAATGTGTACTGTTGGTGTGCCTTCAAGAACAGGGTTGGGAAACACTGCTCTATGGCACATTAAATGTGTTTTTTAAAGGTAAATAAAGATGTAGGTTATACAGTGTGTTGTTAATTGCAGAGCTCCTCTATTAATAAAAGAATGAAAAAAAGTTCTGAAAAAGATCAAGATTCAGCCAGGTACTAAAAAGTAACGCAAAAATACCTGAAAAGTAATGTAACGCATTACTTACCGTAAAAAGTAACTAAGTAACACAACTAGTTACTTTTTTGGGGAGTACCTCAATGTTGTAATTACATTGAAAAGTAACTTTTCCCAACATTAACTTTGGGGTCCCCCCCCCCCCCCCCCCCCCCCCCCCCCCCCCCTATTGTCTTCAGAAACCTTTTTTTGTTGTGCCGGTTGAAAGTCTTCACATTCCAATAGTAATGATTAAAGTAAATGATCTAAATGTAGTTATATGTATTTTTAAATTCTGGGTAAGGCATAAGACAAAAAAATGTCCATCCAATTAAAATTTGTCAGGCTGGCTATTCCCATAATTCTGATAAGTAGCCCAAACTGTCTGTCAACAAATGTAGATTTGTACATCTGCATACCGGTTCACGCAGATCCACCGTTTGTGCGTGACCACGTTCATGTGCACACGAGAGAGTGACGGCAGTAAAAACAAATGCTGAACCAATATTGGAGTTACTTTTGCACGCTGGAGGAAGGATGACACCATGAAGTATTTCTTTTATATTGTTTCCCCTATAAGGCTACTTTGAATATTTGGACTGAAATAGCATGTACGTACGGCTTAGTAATAAGTGTAAATCCTGCACCCTGCTGGCCAAGCACCATAGTCGCTTTAGGACAAAGCACATGACAGAGTGAGACCAGTGATCCTTGCATACATGAAATATTGTCCATTATGACAAGTTTTGCTTGCTACACAACTGAAAACGTGCTAGATATAATACAGTTTTTCATTCAGAATTGTAGTATTATAAAGTACTATAAAGTTTTCTAACTGGTGAATGACATGATCTAGTGGATTGTCTATTGTCATCTTTAAGGTGTGCGTTCGTGATATCAGGAGGCGTGGCTTTTGACGGCAGGGGAGGGACTGTGTTTTCAAAGATATTATGCTAAACGGTTAGCATTTTGGCAGATCACCTACTGCACATTTAAGTCTACTTACAACAGTATGTCATATCAGGGAGAAATTATGCTTCTTACCACAAGTCGAGAGCTGAAATGTACTTCCAACCACACAAGTTTGTGATGCAAATATTCATTTGAATAACGGATTGGTGAAATTCTAAATTGGATAACTCTAAATCTTGATAAAGATGGAACGTTCAATCTCAGTTGATTAACAATGTTTTATTTAGGGAAACACAGTACATTAGGAATCAGATTTATGTGGAGAAAGATAAAGACAAAAAGATCTGAATCTGTTCATAATGACAAAAAGATGAAAAGAAGCAGAAGAAAAAGAAGAAGTGATAAATCTGTAAGCATCCTGTGAGTGAGATGAAAAGGCTCAGGGCTCAGTTTCCACAGTGGCCTACCTGCCCTTTTAATTAATTAGCGCTGGCAGAAGTGCTGCCCATGGGTAAGGCGGTCCCTTAGTGTACTGCCAAGGTGATAATGTCCGAACGTTGAAAGTAGAGAGGCAGGCCTCTGCAGATCTGGACGCAATATGTACATGCTCTCACAGCAGTCACATGAGTCCATCCCTCTATGACTGAATGTGCGTCAACATGCAGACCACCCTGGCCAGGCATATGCTTTATAAAAGGAGCATTCATATGAAGAATGGGACAGTGGAGGCCACGTTTAATATTAATAGAAAGGTCTGAATGCATGATGGGAAAAGTGTTATTGACCTTACCTGTACACTCAACCTTCACACAATCCTTCCATTGGTGGCTCTACCACCCTTCAGTTTCCCCCAGGCTGAAATTTGTAGATAACCAAAAGCTTTACAATATCTTATACATATATACATATATACATTCATAGTCGAAGGCAAATCTAAGAGAGGTTGAAGCTATTGGCAGCTAAGATGACATGTGACCCTATCTTTGGGTAAGTGCATGCACGGGTGAAAATGGGGCCTTGTTGTGGTGGGAAAAAAAGAGAGGAAAAAACAGAGGCAGAGAGAAACTTTTTTCTGTTTCAAGTAATGAGCGAGTGCACCTTTACCGCCCTAGGCCTTCATACACAATTTAGCCAGAAAGCCAGTGCTGATCATGATTTAGCTTTTGACACTGCTGGCCCCGAGGCGGCCACAGACTAATACAGATATCTGACTCGCAGCCCACCGCGGAACGCGAGGAGAGACAGAGAGAGAGCCCTTTTATTGACTAAATGATAAAGAGCTTTGTAATGATAAATAACAGTCATTTTATTGTGGAATTCCCAGAAAAGACACATACTACACAATATATAAAGAAAAAATACTGGAGGGTTGCAGCCCTCTCTGCAGCTGAACAGTAATAGCTGATGGCTTCAAATCTTCAGTTTTGCATGCAAGTGTTGTTTGATTAGAATACCTCTCTGTCTCTGTGCTATCCAGTGCAATCTGTTTCAGTCTGTTTAATAAAAGCACGCACCATCAATTGTTTACTGTCTAGTTACAATTACAGCTGAAACACTATGATTATCCATCATAAAAAGCTATTTGAATGAGAATATTCAAAGAATTATGAGCTGAATGGTAAACATAACATTATATATAATATGATAAAACATTTGTAATATTAATGCTGTGAATGTCAGATGTTCCTTGGGTTTTGTGTGTGTCTTTGAATGTAGTTTTCTTCAAGCCTTCTCCATAGCTACACTCTTTATACCATGAACACATATTGACCATACCCTGCACATTTTTTACGTCATAGTACTCCACTGACCCCTGTTCTCTCTTAATCCATTAATGGGGTATTTATTCCCCAGTGTTTCCTCTGTCTAATGTCAGTTATTGAATATGATGTATGAGTTCCTAGTGTACATGTTTTTGTTTGGCAAATCAATTCAGTATTCATGTACTTTCATCTTTTCCTCATCTTACATTGTTGCCTGACAGCCAGTAATCATTATAGAGAATTAAAATGAATGAACGAACGAACGAACAAACGAATGAAGTAGAAATCTTTAAAAGTATCTTTAATAACAATTCAGTCAGTGAAAGTGTGCTCACTTGACAAAACCTTAATGTTTTCAGTGTTGACTAATCTAAGCTCTTTGGATTGACTACTGCAATCCTAAACTCAACAGAAATGTCTATAATGGGTTATTAGGCTCAGCGCTGCAGATCTAAATGCAATGCCATGAATTGAAACTTTTCATTCATTCGTCCATCCATCCATTTATTAATTTCAGACACCTATGTATAATTTAAGGCTAAATTTTTTGAATAAAAGTCAACAAACCTAATTTTAGACTTTACAGAGACTTTAAAGGTGCAGTATGTAAGTTTGACACCCAGTGTTTGAACTAGGTATTGCACTCCTGATTCAAAGTGAAGTTTATTTCTAAACTAATTTCGAGAGTATCATGTGCTTATTATTGACACGGCTGGCCCCGCATTGGCTAACGTATGATTCACCAATCAGACGATTCCTAACTTAGTGTAAATAACCAAAGCATCTTACCATAGTCATCTTTGTCACGAAGAATCCCCCCTTCCACCCCCTCTCCTCCTCTTTTTTCTCAATAGGGCAGCACGACAGCCCAGTGTATAGCACTGTTGCCTCACAGCAAGAATGTCTCTGGTTCGGGTCTTTACCTGGTTATTTCTGTGGGAAGTTCATGTTCTCCCCGTGTTCGCGTGGGATTTTCCCGGGTACTGCGGTTTCCTCCACCAGTCAAAAGTATGAGACATAAATAAATTGACTCAACCAAATCAGCACCATAGACGAACTTCACCAGCAGCATTCCATTATAGCAACCCTTAAGCAGCGGGGGGTTGGGGGGGGGGTTCTCGAGATCTACCTGAGCGCAAACTCCCCTCTCGCCCTGCAAACGAGAGGGAGCCCCAGGCTCGAGGATCTTATGAGCTCAGGGCTCTCTCCCGGGACATCATCAGCTAAGTGTGAACTCTTGAAACACACGTAAGAGCAGGTTGCCAAATTGAGGACAGCAACAAGGCTGATTTAAATCGTGTTCTAAATAAAACCAACGGCAAGCGACAGAAGGAATATTTTCCATATTAAAAGGAGTTTTTGTTTTAACCAGCACCTGAAATTTATATTTTAGGAACGGCTTCTTTTTCTTGCAGCTGAACAACAGGCAACTGACAATGATCACCTTAGGTACACCTCATGTGCTTTATTCAGTGTTAAATGCTAATAATGTGAGTTTGAATGCCATTTTACTAGACATTCATTGCCAGACTACTGAGAGCAGCAGCAGATAGTTCACCTCAGATCTTGAAAATGAAATAAACCATTTGAAATTAAACTTTAGAACTGTGACTCAGCGCAAACCAAGACATATCAGTGATTCAACATGTACATTTAATATGGTATTAAAGAGGTTACCATTTCGTTGGAGTGCAGTAAGTGCACTATTCTGTGCTTCTGAATGGCTGTATTTAAATTACTGTCATTTTGGGTCTGGTGCATACAGCCCACGTATCACTGCAAATCCCATCATGTAGCCCAGGGGTGGGCAAACTTAGTCCTGGAGGGCCGGTGTCCTGCATAATTTAGCTTCAACTCTAATCAAACACACCTGAACATGCTAATCAGTGTCCCTAAGATCACTAATTATCTATAAGCAGGTGTGTTTGATCAGGGTTGGAGCTAAACTGTGCAGGACACCGGCCCTCCAGGACTGAGTTTGCCCACCCCTGATGTAGCCTGTTGTTAGGACACAGGGTTCGTAATATTTATATTATTTGGTAATTAATAACCACCGCATGTGGAACTCTGAATCTGTGTCTCATTCCGGAGGTCGCATTTTCAGTCACGGATGCATACTTTGAGACGGTTTTCCACCAAAGCAACCTTGGGTGCTGAAATATAATTGGCTAATCTGCCACTGGGTGGGCTAAAGAGATCAAAACAAAGACAGACTTTCCGGTACGTAACAGACATTTTTAAAGAAGAATATCTGACTTCAGCATTGTTCTTCAGATAAACAAAAATGTTAACTTAGCATGTTTCTTAAATATCTGCAAACACATTATGGTATTTTTTTAGGAGTTTAGAGGGGTTAAAATAGATCTGTTGCCAAACAATTCATTCATTCATTTTCTTTTCGGTTTAGTCCCTTTATTAAACCGTGGTCTCCACAGCGGATTGAACCACCAATTTATCAAGCACATGTTTTACGCAGCGGATGCCCTTCCAGCCGCAACCCATCTCTGGGAATCACCCATACACACTCATTTACGCTCAATCACTATGGACAAATTAGCCTACCCAATTCACCTATAGCGCATGTGTTTGGAGTGTGGGGGAAACCACCCGTAGGAAACTCACGTGAACGCAGGGAGAACATGCAAACGCCACACAGAAACGCCAACCGACCCAGCCGAGGCTCGAACCAGCGACCTTCTTGCTGTGAGCCGACAGCACTGTGCCACTGCGTCACCTTGCCAAACAATAACAATGTAAATACTGTATATTGCAAATGCAGAAATGTCACTTGTTGGTAGCATATCATAACTTTAACAACATTTTTAACTGCATGTTGCATAATTAAACTTTCAATTTATGTAGCGTTAAAGTGGCTCTTTTTTTCAAATTTATTTAAATGTTTTTACAATCTTTTACTCAAACTTAAAGGTTAAATAAATGGTATTTGGCGAGCTGTATTATTGCATCAAGTCACAGATTCAAATGGACCAAAGGATGAGTTTCAAACTCCCACATGAATTATTTAGCGCTCTAATTAAGCAGAGATGGAAACGTCTGCACAAGCACTGCTAAATAAGCTTTCCAGTACCATTCTTAATGAGAGGGGGATTTTAATGTCTTTATGCTGTCTGAAACAACTTTTGCCATAATTGTACTTGAGACTCTCTGACCCTTTTTAACATATTAAATTCACTTTTCAAGGTGCCTTTCCAAGGTAGAACTAGTGAATAATGAGTTTCAAAATAAGCTCGTTAATTGACTCCCGGTAAATTTAGATTTTCTAGAGCGACATATACATTTCCCCCCTTTTAAAAGCGAACCATTCCAGATAATAAAGTTATTAATCTTGCCCATATAGTAATTATCTCTGCAATTATAGTGTAATTGCACATACATCAAGGACACTCGTACCAAGAGCAGCCTGGCTCACTGTGATACCCCAAAGTCTGCCTTAGATGTTTATCCTTATGTTTTGTCTGAGTTGTGACATGCGGCAGTATACTAACACCCAAAGCAGAACGCTTCATCAGGGCTGTAAATGCGCTAACATGATAATGCTGGTTTAATTACCCTTGGTCAGCCCACTTACAAACCCATCACTGCAGCAGTCAATATCCCACAGGATTCATTCAAGCTCGGGTTGATGGTTAACATGGGAGTCTTTGCTGCATGCTTTAGCCTAATTGATATCCTTATTTAGCAGAGGGCCACGGGGACTTGAAGAGAATTAAATGGAGCAGTTTACGGTACTGTAACGCTGATCTCTGGACCACAGCTCATTGATACTCATCATAATTCATCCTCATTACATGCTGTTTCAGAGTATTGCTCAGTGTTTTCTGTTTGAGCGGGTAACTCGGGGATCTGTGAATGAGGGTTTTTTGTGTAGAAGGGATCTTATTAATTATGTTTTCATCCACATATTTGTATGTACATTTTGGAATATTGCATATAAAATGCGAATAAAAACCTAACAACTGAGTAGGATAAACGTTTTATCTGATAAGGAAAAAAATGTTGCTGAAATATAATGAAACACAGTTACTAAATAAATTCCAGCATGCACATAACAAAAAAAATATGCGATTTTGTTTTAACAGATCATTTGATAATAAAAATGGACCCAATGAGATGGCATTAATGGAAAAAACCAGCAGACGAACCACAATGTAAAACATCTGAAATGTTGTTTTGGTCATTCTAAAAGTCCTCTGTGGTTCAGTATTATTACCTCCCAGAACTGTCTTGAGCAGATGCGCTCCCAAAAGAGCAGTCTCGCTTTGTCTTCTAATCTGATGCGCAAGTAATTTATTACATTAAAAAGGCTCACAGTGCTTCTCCTATTCCAGTAAATTCCACTTTTCTTTTTTATTTTTGGTGACAGTTTATCAGGAAGTGACACATTTGTTCTCTTTGACTTATTGGATAGAAACAGAGCTTCATTCGCAAAATGTTTCATGGATATTCCAGTTTCATTTGTATCTTTGAATGGAAACAAATCTTTTGTCTGTCACTATAGATATTCACAAATCGTGTTGAAAGTACCACAATGACGTATTGACAAGCCTGAGATTTACCTCACATTCACCTGTAAAAGATTTATTTGCAACCACATTCACTAGCAAAATGTAATGTAGCAAAGTTGATGTTAGATATCATGAGGAAACATAATTGTTTATGTATTGTCAGAAAAGTACATAATTTTTGTTCAAATTTGTTACGGTTTTGTTTGTATTAAAATGCATGATTTTTTTAGGAGGGAGGTGTGTCCCTGAAACCTCACCACTCTAGTTTGGGGGATGAGCAAATTGGATTAAAATATTCCAATAAGATCATACAAATTAATATGAATTTGCCACTAAATGAAAGAAATTGCCATAAGATTGTATTGTTATTGCTGTATTGATACAATACAGGTATGTCAAACTCAGTTTCTGAAGGGCCTCATCCCTGCACCGTTTAGTTCCAACTCTGCTCATTCTGAAAACGTAGCCCTATGTTCATTTCTGGAGATCATGAAAAATGTAGCCAGAAGCACGTATGGCTGCATTTCGTCTTTAAAACGAACGCTACGGGGCGGTGTGACGCCGTTCCTTTTCGCGCTTACATGCTTACCTCCGTGCGGACGGCTTTCCTGCTGTTACCAGTTTACCCAGTAGCTCGCCATGTACGTCGGTGGACTTGAGACACAGAGAGGAGTGGACCACGACAACAGGGTTCGATTTCGGTGAAGAACTGTTCCAGAAAGCGGGTAAGCCAAAAACAGAAGCCAAAAAAATAAATTAAACAAGTAAATAACAGGGTGAGAATATGGTAAAATCTGAAAACGTGGTAAAAATCAGGCGAGAGATTTTCTTTTTCTGGATAGCTTTTTTAAACTGTTGGTTGGGTTTAGGGAAGTGGGTGGATCAATCAGTGCTTTTGAAAACACTATTGGTTGCGTTTAGGGAAGGACGAGGGTGGATCAGTCAATTGGTCAGTCGGTCAGTCAGTCAGTCAGTCAGTCTCTCGTGGATTTATGTGAGAAAAGCAGCCACGAATAGCATTCGTGAGAGAAATTTGAGATCTGACAAAGCATACACAGCGGCCTCTGGTGGATTCATGAAAACAAAATCCGTAAAAAAATGTACCTCCTGGGATGTATTTGGTGCTCTCCAGAAATGTATATAGTGGTACATTTTAAGAATGAGCTTGGATTGAAAATACTATTGCCACATTGTAACTGCAATTTTGGCCTAAACACATGAAGGAACAATTATGATCAAACTGTTTGACTGACTTTCTAACATATTTACATTCATGTATGCTGACCATTTAGAACAATCCATTGATAATAAATATAAATATTAAAGTTATGTCCAAACATGAGCTCAAGGGTTAACTCAGCTGTTGTTGTGCAGACTGACACCGGCCCTAAGGGATTACCCGGATAGCCCTCTCTCGTACTTCAGATAATCAATTAAAGAACGAGGAGCAAAATAAATGAAGATTGTGATTGCTCTATTTAAGTAGGTTTTTAGGTCTGCTATGCTTTATCCAGATATATCTCATTTTCATTCCAAATTAATTAGCATGGACCACAGCGTGTGATAGCACTAGTGTTGTAGGCTGGTTTCATCATTTCATTCTCAATACCAACTCATTTTTATAAATAGGTTGCTAAAAATAGTAGTTCACCCACAGACACACACTTTCTTTATATATATATTTATTTATATATATATGAAAGAAAAAAGTTTTGTACATTTATCCTGTAGTTCACGTGAGTGATATGTCATTCTCATATTCCTTCAGGCCTGACAATTTTTCACAAACTTGCAGCCGGACAGCCACAAATGGCTCCCAATTTCCAGAGAGTACAGGCAGACCATTTCTTCATGTGACACTGAAGAAGAGCTCAGAGAAATGGATGAAATCACTTACCAAATGCTGGATATGAAATAGCTGATTATGAATATGATTCAGGCCCCTATAATTACTTATTCCAGCATAAAATTAAATGATCCTCTTCCTCAACAACTGAAAACACATATTACATACTTGTCTCATCTTTTTCAAGTACACATACATTTTGAATTGTACAATATTATAAAAAATAAAAATAAAAACAATGATAATAATAATATTTTAATTGTAAACGATAAATTTATAATAATGATAATAATAATAATAATAATAATAATAATAATAATAACAATAATAATAATAATTATTGTTATGATTATTATGATTATTATTATTATTATTAATATGATTACTATTATTATTATTGTTATTATTATTATTTTGAAATTATTATTATTATTATTATTATTATTATTATTATTATTATTATTAATAATAATAATAATATTATTATCATTATTATAATTATCATTACTATAAATAAATAAATAAATAAATAAATAAATAAATAAATAAATAAATAAATAAATAAATAAATAAATAAATAAAATTGTATTGGATTTTCCCTTCTTTTCTTTAGATATTTTATTTACATTTTTTATTATTAATTTATTTTCTCCTCGACCTAGCAAAGTTCTGAGTAATAAATAAAAATTGTTGGTCCTGGGTGAATTTAAATACCTATTTTTTAATGTAAGTTCAGCTTATTAATTTATTGAATATTCTTATTTTTTGAATATTTCTTTATTTACTGAAAATTCTTATTAGTTATATTATGATTTTGTAAATACATGTCATAAAGTCTTGTTGTCTTAGTCTCTATTTCAGAGGTCACCACAGTGGAATAAACTGCTAACTATTCTGGCACGTTTTACGCAGCGGATGCCCTTCCAGCCGCAACCCAGTACTGGGAAACACCCATACACTCTCACATTCACACACATTCATACTCTATAGCCAATGTAGTTTATTCTATTCACCTATAGTGCATGTCTTTGGACTGGGGAAACCGAGCATCTGGAGGAAACCAACACGAACACTGGGAGAACATGCAGACTCCAAGCAGAAATGCCTCCTGGCCCAGCTGTAACACAAACCAGTAACCTTCTTTCTATGAGGCGACAGTGCTAACCACTGAGCCACCGTGCCACCTCCTCCATTTATCAACTATAACCAATTATTGGTTTGCTTACTTTTTTCTGAATTAAACATATATGACTTCTGACAGGGGCTCTGTCAAAAACACACAATATTTTGTAATTCAGTCGAACAGTTCAACTCTCTGCTGAAATAAAGGATAAGGAACCGTCAACACATCAAGTGCATTAGACTAAATGATATCTTTGTGTCTTATATCAGACAACATGGAATGAAATCAGAAATATTTCCAACATGTAATACATAGTGGAAGCCTAATGCATTTTTATTGCAGTCGGAAAGATTTATTTTGTAGCATTGGCTGGATGTTAGGACAGTCACCGGGGATCATTGCAACCAATTTCAGAATACATCAACAAACATCAGTCACTGCTAATGGAAGAAATCAACAAATTATTGTAAACACATGTTGTTTTTTTCATAACTTTTTTGTGTGTGTGTTATTATTCGGAAGTATGGAAGGTTTTAGAATGTTTATAGCAACCTTTGTGTAAATAAAAGGTCAAAATATGTGTGAAATAATGTTCCGTGGACACTGAGCAAATTTATGTAAAAAGTAAACAACATTATACAGTATGAAACAACAATTATTCTGAACTTTCCCTATTACAATTTATGTATATTAAAGCTTTAAATGATCTTACTAAATCTTATTATACTTTAAATGATTAAAAACTTTATGTTGACAAATGGGTGTCACAGTGGCGCAGTGGGTATCACAATCGCCTCACAGAAAGAGGCTGATTCGAACCTCGGCTTGGTCAGTTGGCATTTCTGTGTGGAGTTTGCATGTTCTCTCTACATTCGTGTGGGTTTCCTCCGGGTGCTCCGGTTTCCCCCAAAAGTCCAAAGACATGCGGTAGAGGTGAATTGGGTAAGCTAAATTGTCCGTAGTGTATTTGTGTGAATGAGTGTGTA
>NC_079458.1:33532438-33609938 GCF_903798145.1 Danio aesculapii
TTAAACAAACAAAATATATATTTTTAAATTTTGAGTGTTATGTTAAGAACTTTTTATGTTAAACATATTTTGTGGGTGGCGCTGTCACCTCGCAGCAAGAAGGTCGCTGGTTCGAGCCATTTATGTGTGGAGTTTGCATGTTCTCCCCGTGTTCGCGTGGGTTTCCTCTGGGTGCTCCGGTTTCCCCAAGTCCAAAGACATGCGCTATAGGTGAATTGGGTTAGGTAAATTGTATGTGTATGTGTGTAAATGAGAGTGTATGGGTGTATCCCAGTGACGGGTTGCAGCTAGAATGCCATCCGCTGCGTAAAAACATGCTGGATAAGTTGCCGGTTCATTCCACTGTGGCGACCCCTGATTAATAAAGGGACTAAGCCGAAAAAAAAATAAATGAATGAATAAATGAATGTCTTTTAATATAATTTTTTAATAGAATTTTATTTTTTTACTGCTAATAATGCAAATAAAAAATTGTATAATAATGGATACTAATGCAAATAAATCCAAACATGTTTATCCAATAAACAAATAAATAAATAAACATGCTGTGCTATATAGAATTAAAACAATTGAGCTAAGTACTGAAGAAATATACTATTTAAAGTAAACTGAATTTAAATTAATTGTGTAAAATCTGCCTCTTTAAGCATCTGTTAGAACTAAACCTCTGTCTGTTACAATTTGCCTCGCAGATGGGGTAAATCGTAACATTTTTACTCCTGGCACTTTTGACAATACTGCACAGAAACCACAGGTCAGGCGATCATAATTTCAGTGCTCATTTGTAGGAGTGGATTGTGTGTTGTTGATGAAAAATATGGTTCGTCTAACCCCATTACTTTGTTCATTATTTGGCCAAAACCAAAATAGTGATACTTTGTGCCCTGCTCTCCCCTACTTTTATAAGGTATGTCCTGTGTTTTTTAATAGAAAAAGATACAGTAGCACATTAATAAGTGCCTATCGTAATGTTTTCACTTTGTTTTGTACTGATATCATCACATTTTACACACTCAACTGCAAAGTGCTCCAATATACTGTATGTGTTGTGATACAGGTGTGTCGCTGAACGATACGCTGTGTTTCAGGGTCAAGTCTAATACATGTGTATTTGTGATGAATCGTTAGTGCTAAATGCTAAACACATGTGATGAGCTTTTTAAGATGTGATTACTGTTGTTACCCTGCCATCTGCTGGTCCCTCGTCTAGCTGTCTCTCCCTCAGCCTGTCTCTCTCAGTCGTCCGTCTCTCTTTCTCTCATGCTCTTATGTGTCATCTCTCCAGAAAGCGCAGGACGAGAAAAAGAGAGCGATTGTTATCGAAAAATAAGCATGGTGTTTGAAAGGGAATTTAATTGAGGCATTCGTTATATTTGAAAAGGTGAATTCCTCTGGGGCGACTGCAGGAAACTCGACCCATTTCATAGCCTCAGACATTAATAAAGAATGGCATCTTTTGACTTTAGCTTTCAGACCACAACCTTAAACGGGCTAAATATAGGGGGAGACACAGTAATTCCCTCCACCTTGGGGGATGAGACTCAGGACAGGAGTACAGAATGGCAGAGGCCTCCAATTAGCAAAGCGGGGAGACCCAGACGCGGCCGCACAAACATGCAAGCAAACACGCAAACTCCAGCATCCGGGCAGACGCACACACTCTCTCTCAGCCCTAAAGGGAACGTTGGGGCTTTCTTCTTAATATTTGTGCCATTAATAATCCAGAGAGCTCTGATGGTGCGTCTAATAGGAGGCATCCGGTCTGAGCTCTGGTAACTAATAAAAAATAGGAAGTGAACAATGTTTTTGTCTGGTCGCATGAGAACACCCACTGGGGCCAGTTGCAGGAAGCGTCGCATAGTTAAGGATTTTTCCTTGTCTTCTTATTACATGATTACTTATATATACATATACTGTTGTTGTTGTGAAGAGATCTTATCTGATGCTCTAAACGTGAGATGCGTTCAGCTTCCTTAAGCTGCTGTATGTTTTAGTTCTTTAAATGTACTCCCACTTTATGTTCCATGCTAATTCAGGATGTCTATTTAATAAAGTTTAATTGCAGATGAGTTTTAAAGTATGCCTCTGCCCTGCATTATATTAATTTTTATTCCCTAAGGGAAATACTAAGGCACCTTCAAATGCGTCAGATAAACGCAAAGGTATGTATTCACTATATATAGGTTAATTTCCTTAAACATAATTACATTGTTAAGTTGAAAAGTGAATGTTGATTATAAAAACCCCTCAATTCTGATGAACTACAGTTGAAATTGATTTGCATCGACAATTGTAAGTAGCATTGTTGCTTGGCAACCACAAACTGATACATATAAGGCCCTATCATACACCCGGAGCAATAAAATGTTTGGCGTGATTTGCTGCAATTTTCAGCTTAAATAGCAAATACATTTGCGCCACTTTGTGGACTCATGGGTGTGACCAACACAATCCCACGGCAATTCGTAACTTTTTGATTTAGTGGCTAATTCGTACGAATTCATACAATGTAATTCGTACAATTTAGTACGATTTGCTCATCCCCAAATAACGGTTGGGTTTAGGGAGGGGGTTAGGTGCCACACCTCCTTTTTAAAATCGTACAATTTCGTACGACTGAACTTGTACGAATTCGTATGAATTAGCCACTAAACTGGCAAAACGTAAAATACTTACGTTTTCTCGTGAGATCAGGCTGGTGTGACGGTCTATAAAGGAGGTGTAAAGGCGCATTGTTGCTGCATTGCTATTTTGAGGAACTGAAACAGACTGCGCCATTGACCAACTGAAAGCTGGCCTAAAGTCCAGTGCAGAGCGCGTTAGCACACTCTCTAGTAACACTCTTTGGTTTTGGTCAAATAATGAACAAAGTAATAGCTTATCGTTCAGCGACACACCTGTATCATGACACATACAGGATATTGGAGCACTTTGTAGTTGAGTGTGTGAAATGTGATAATCGCAGTACAAAACAAAGTGAAAACATTACGATAGGCACTTATTAATGTGCTACTGTATCTTTTTCTATGAAGAAACACAGGACATACCATATAATAGTAGGGGAGAGCGAGGCACAAAGTATCACTTTTTGGTTTTGGCCAAATAATGAACAAAGTAATGGGGTTAGACGAACCATATTTTTTACCAACACATAAGCCTTTTTTTTAGCAAGCCTATTTGTTAGCACTTTTTACATTTAACGCCTCGTGTATACACATTGGGAGCCAATGTGATTGTGCACATCATCATGCAAAATGCCAGGTGTTAAAGCACGATTTAAAAAAAAATACCTTGGTCTCTTTTTTTTTTTTTGCACTTGATGTGCCACATCAAAAACTGGTCCACCTTTTTTTTCTTCTTGCTGAAGTTACAGTAAACACAACTTGTTGATGCTCTAATAAAAAAAACAGTCTAGGCAAGCACACATTCTTAATGAAAAAGAGGCAGTGAGGCAAGATGAATGTAGAGCTGTTTTTTTTAAATTGGTGTCTGAACACAAAGAGCTGTATGATAAAAGTGACTACACTAAAGCAGGAGGGAGCTATTATGGAGAGTAATTGCAGCAAATAGGATTCAACGGTGAGTTTCATTTCACTTTTCTTTCACTTGTAAGTTCATTAAGCAATATCTAATAATAATTTTGCACGTTCACTCTGCTCACTACAGGAAATCTCAACATAGGCTCATTCTGAAAATTAGCCCTATATATATTTCCGGAGATCGCGAATTAAGAAGTATCTGTGCAATCTGTGCTTTTTAAAACACTATCGGTTGGGTTGTATTGGTCGGTTGGTCAGTCAGTCAGTCAGTTGACAGGGGCCTCTAGTGGATTTACGCAAGAACAGCATGAATGTCACTCGCAAGAGAAATTTGAGATCTCAAAAAGCATACACATCGGCCTCTGGTGGTGTCACGTTCACCAGCGATTTGTAACTCCCTTGATCGCTGGTTTGCACAAGGACTACAAATCCGCCATTTTGGGACTACATATTCATACATGCACTCCGTTCACACACCCATGCTTCCTCATTTCCATTGATTAGACTCCCACAGCTGTTGCAACTTCCAAGACTGATTACACACACTATTTATACATCTCACTCACTCCATGCCTTTGCCGAGTCTTGTTAAACTGTATAGTGACATTACAACGCGTTTCCCTTTGTCTTGTTTCTCTGTGTATTTACCCTAGCCTTGTTTATTTAGTTATCCTTGTCTGCCGCCCGCCTTTCGACCTATCGCCTGTGTTTTGACTACGATTCTGGACTGCCTGCCGCCCGCCTTTCGACCTCTCGCCTGTGTTTTGACTACGATTCTGGACTGCCTATATACATCTGTTTGCACCTGTGTTGACCATCGCTTCTCTAACATCTAATAAACCTGCACGTGGATCCTAACCTCAGTTGTCTCTGTCACTCCCCGCGTTACAGAAGACTCGGCCAAACATGGATCCAGCGGGTATTGCAATAATGCGTCTTCGTCAGGAAGCCCGGTCTATTGAGGAGTACGTGGAGGAATTCATCGAACTGGCACACCTAACATCTATGAGTGAGTTGTGTTTGATGATTTTCTTCCGTGGAGGACTTTCTGAGCCCCTGTATTCCACTATGCCTTTGCATGAACCCCATGGGACTTTAGAAAATTACATTGATACTGCACTACATCTAAGTGGGTCCCCCTTCACCGTGGGCGAGGTGGAGGAGACCCCTAAATATTTTTTTTGGGGGGGCAAAGGACCGCAAGACCCACCAACAATGGGGCTTGCTGCTCAACCCATTAGCTCCATTATGCTGGCAACACCCATACTCCTGTCTCCTGCTCACAAGATGGCCGCTTCCTGTTCCCCAGCTCACAAGATGGCCGCCTCTAGTCCCCCAGCTCACAAAATGGCCGCTTCCAGTCCTCCAGCTCACAAGATGGCCGCTTCTAGTCCTCCAGCTCACAAGATGGCCGCTTCTAGTCCTCCAGCTCACAAGATGGCCGCTTCTAGTCCTCCAGCTCACAAGATGGCCGCTTCTAGTCCTCCAGCTCACAAGATGGCCGCTTTCAGTCCTCCAGCTCACAAGATGGCCGCTTCTAGTCCTCCAGCTCACAAGATGGCTGCTTCCAGTTCTCCGGCTCACAAGATGGTTTCCTGTTCCGAGTCTGTTCCTGCCTTTGTTCCTGCCATAGTTCCAGTTCCTGAAAAACCATCGCCAGAGCCACTACTGCCAGAGCCACTGCCTGAGCCACTGCTACCAGAGCTGCCAGAACCACTGCCAGAGCCACTGCCACCAGTACTACCAGAGCTGCCAGATCCTCCAGAGCTGCCAGATCCTCCAGAGCTGCCAGATCCTCCAGAGCTGCCAGATCCTCCAGAGCTGCCAGATCCTCCAGAGCTGCCAGATCCTCCAGAGCTGCCAGATCCTCCAGAGCTGCCAGATCCTCCAGAGCTGCCAGATCCTCCAGAGCTGCCAGATCCTCCAGAGCTGCCAGATCCTCCAGAGCTGCCAGATCCTCCAGAGCTGCCAGATCCTCCAGAGCTGCCAGATCCTCCAGAGCTGCCAGATCCTCCAGAGCTGCCAGATCCTCCAGAGCTGCCAGATCCTCCAGAGCTGCCAGATCCTCCAGAGCTGCCAGATCCTCCAGAGCTGCCAGATCCTCCAGAGCTGCCAGATCCTCCAGAGCTGCCAGATCCTCCAGAGCTGCCAGACACTCAGTCACCGCCAGAAACGCTGCCAGAGTCACTGCCGCCGCCAGAGCCACTGCTGCCAGTACTGCCAGAGCCACTGCCGCCCAGAAACTGCCAGAGCCACTACCGCCAGTGCCACTGCCTGAGCCACAGCCGCCACTGCTGCCAGAGCTGCTGCCGCCGCCTGAGCTTCCTGAATGGCCGCCGCCGCCGCCTGAGCTTCCTGAATGGCCGCCGCCGCCGCCTGAGCTTCCTGAATGGCCGCCGCCGCCGCCTGAGCTTCCTGAATGGCCGCCGCCGCCGCCTGAGCTTCCTGAATGGCCGCCGCCGCCGCCTGAGCTTCCTGAATGGCCGCCGCCGCCGCCTGAGCTCCCTGAATGGCCGCCGCCGCCTGAGCTCCCTGAATGGCCGCCGCCTGCGCTTCCTGAATGGCCGCCGCCGCCTGCGCTTCCTGAATGGCCGCCGCCGCCTGCGCTTCCTGAATGGCCGCCGCCTGCGCTTCCTGAATGGCCGCCGACGCCTGAGTTTCCTGAATGGCTGCCAACTCCGCCTGAGCTTTCTGAATGGCCGCCGCCTGCGCTCCCTGAATGGCCACCAGGTTCATATGACCCGCCGATGTCTGCTGAAAGTAAGGCTCCAGGCTCTCTGCAGCTCCATGCCCCAGACCCTCTGCAGCTCCATGCCCCAGACCCTCCGCAGCTCTGTGCCCCAGGCATTCCGCAGCTTCACTCTCCAGGCCTTCCTCAGCTCCATGCTCCAGGCCCTCCTCAGCTTCACTCTCCAGGCCTTCCTCAGCTCCATGCTCCAGGCCCTCCTCAGCTTCACTCTCCAGGCCTTCCTCAGCTCCACGCTCCAGGCCCTCCTCAGCTCCACTCTCCAGGCCCTCCGCAGCTCCACTCTCCAGGCCCTCCGCAGCTCCATGATCCAGGGCCACTTCAGCTCCATGATCCAGGGCCTCCTCAGCTCCATGCTCCAGGCCCTCCTCAGCTCCACACTCCAGGTCCTCCTCCTCTACATGGTCCTGGCCCTCCATCCCTCCCCCTGTTCCGCCTCCGCTCCACCTCCCGCCTGAACTGTTAGGAGCGTCTGGTATCCGCTTCCTAGAGGGGGGGCTCTGTCACGTTCACCAGCGATTTGTAACTCCCTTGATCGCTGGTTTGCACAAGGACTACAAATCCGCCATTTTGGGACTACATATTCATACATGCACTCCGTTCACACACCCATGCTTCCTCATTTCCATTGATTAGACTCCCACAGCTGTTGCAACTTCCAAGACTGATTACACACACTATTTATACATCTCACTCACTCCATGCCTTTGCCGAGTCTTGTTAAACTGTATAGTGACATTACAACGCGTTTCCCTTTGTCTTGTTTCTCTGTGTATTTACCCTAGCCTTGTTTATTTAGTTATCCTTGTCTGCCGCCCGCCTTTCGACCCTATCGCCTGTGTTTTGACTACGATTCTGGACTGCCTGCCGCCCGCCTTTCGACCCTCTCGCCTGTGTTTTGACTACGATTCTGGACTGCCTATATACATCTGTTTGCACCTGTGTTGACCATCGCTTCTCTAACATCTAATAAACCTGCACGTGGATCCTAACCTCAGTTGTCTCTGTCACTCCCCGCGTTACAGGTGGATTCGCGAAAACAAAAAACTGCAAAAAACATACTGTACCTCCTGGGACATATTAGGTGCTTGTAAAAATAGGTTTTAAACCACAGCAGTTTGAACTGTAGTTCTGCTGAGTGCAACTGAATAAATTCTTTCTAACAACTTGACAATTACCTAATTTGCAAATTTTCAGTAACACTTTATTTTGATGGTCCATTTGAGTATTAGTAGACTGTCTGCTTAATATCTGTTGATACTGACATTCAACAGACATTTAACTGACTATAAGAAACTTTGCAAGTACATGTCAACTTACACTAACCCTAACCCCAACCTAACAGTCTACTTAAAATCTAATAAGAATTAGATTCAACAAACGGACCATCAAAATAAAGTGTGACCAAATTTTCTCCTATTCCTAAGAAAATGTTTGGATTTTATCACACAGAATTTTACAAAATAACATCTAATAGAACTGCACCGTTGATACCTCATTTACTAAAGTATGCTCTTTTACCAATCCCATAACAGTGCTGATGACACTGCTCAAATAAAAGAACACAAATGCAGCAGCTCATTTTAATAATGACACAATCAACCGAGAGTAGCCCAAATTAGGTTAGAAAACAAGTAGAGCTGATGATAATCAAGAGCAGGTAATCTGCTAACAACCTTGGCACAAAATGAGATAAGACACACACAGTATTCGAGGAACATTAAATAAGACACAAATGCCATAAAACTGTCACCACCGCACACCGTGGACCCGTAATCGCCTCTCTGTTCCCCCTATACACAGACATGAACACAACCTGACAAACGCCGCACAACAAAGCTGAAATTAATGCCAATTCAAAGAAAAGTCACACAAGTAAGTATTAATATATGTGTAATATGCCCAGCCTAATTTATTTTGGTGTGTCATAGCTGTTAAATGGAGGTACTCTGTTATACTGTATGTAACCAAATGGTTCTGAGTTGAGGATCCAAATGCAGCGTCTTTGTTAACAAGAGTAGCAAACGGTAACATAAAGGGCAACCCAAAAGAGTAATCGGGTTACAGGCGAAGAGCTTGGTACAGGCGGCTAATGACATAAACAATACACAAGGTGAGGGTCAGAAAACATGGCAAGCAAAAACAAGACCCGGAAACACTTTGTAAAGTTACAACAACAAGACTCAGCAAAGTGTGTGTCGGTGTGTGTGTGTGTGTGTGTGTGTGTGTGTGAGAGGTGAATATAAAGTCCTGATAATCAGTCCACGATGAGTTACCAACTGTGTGTGTGTGTGTATGTGTGTGTGTGTGTAATCAGGGGAAAGCAGGAACTGGTGTGTGTGTGAGGTGCATGATAGCCTAGTATTTGTAGTCCAGTTCATTGACAGAAGTGTAGTTCTCCAGCGATCTGCAAAGATTAGATTGCTGGTGATTGTCACAGTATATATACGTATGTGATAGAATCTACCCTAAAAATGTTACTGCATCCTTAGTAGTCCCTGACAGGCTCATTCTGAAAACATAGCCCTGTATACATTTCGTTTATGTAGACAGAGGAAACATATGAAAGTACGTATGTACGTCTTTTAAAAAGAATGCTACAGGGTGGTATGACTAGTTACTTTTCTCGCTACTAGCTGACCGCTTACCTCTGTATGGACAGCTTTTCCGCTGTTACAAGTTTGTCCAGTGGCTCGTCACGCATGTCTGAGAATTTGAGACACAGAGCAGAGTTGACCTTGACAATGGGGTTCGAGTCCAGCAAAGAACGGTTTAAGAAAGCAGGTAAGACAAAAACAAAAGCCAAAAACTAAAAATAAGTTAATAACATGGTGAGAATGTGGTAAAAATCAGGCTGCTGTGAGTGCTTTTCTTTTTCTGGATTGCTTTTCAAAACACTGTCAGTTGGGTTTAGGGGTGTAGGTGGGCGCTGGTCAATGTGTGGTTTTTAAAACACTATCTGTTGAGTTTAGAGAAGAGCGTGGGCTGGTCAGTCAGTCAGCTGACAGCGGCCTCTGGTGGACTTACGGGAGAAGAGCAAGAGCAAATGGCACTCGCAAGAGAAATTTGAGAACTCAAAAAGTGTACACAGCGGCCTCTGGTGCATTCGTGAAAATAAAAATGGCAAAAAACACACCTCCTGGGATGGATTTGGCGCTCTCCAGAATTACATATAAAGGTACATAATCAGAATGAGCCGGGGTTGGACAGAATGCCAAAAGAAAGTTTGAGTTTATTAAACTATTAGTGAATTTTGCCCTTAGTCTAACAATTTAATTACTTATGTGTTAAATTTCATATTTTAATACTAGAATACTAGAAATAATAGAATAATTGTCATTGTTTTATCCGGTTGCTGCAGTTTGTATAAAAGCAATAATCCAATAATAATGTCAAGTATTATTGATGTTACAAATTTTTTACCACAAAAAAGTTAAATATACAATCAATCAATCAACCAATGGACCAATCAATAAATAAAATGACTTTTGTTAATCCCACTGTAATGCAGAACCTCAAGTGGATTATTGCTTTACTATAAAAATTATCATTTTTCTGTAATCTGTGATTGTCTGAGGAGAGATTAACAGAAGCAATCATCACTTCATTGCCATGTAATGTAACATTCCGCACCAGATTCAGCTTTGTTCATTGCACAGGGATGGAAACTCTCTGACAGCATAAAGTTACTTAATCACGGCAGAGGGTTATGTGCTATGGCACGCTGTGTCAGTTTGATGTGTGGGTGTCCTTTGGGTGTAACTCAGGGTAAGATCAGTGTGAATGATAACAAACACTCACATTTGCTCCCAGTGTAATAGAATTTGCAGTGAGTGATGTCACTGTCATTAGGACTAAGCTTAAAGTAAAGGTCAGCAAAAGAGTTATATTATGAACATTGTGATCACCCATCAAATGAAAATAGGGTAGTGATTTGCATGATGTTAACAGATACAGCATTGGATACAGTGAAACTCCATGTCTGTCAGAGATTAGAGGTCAGGTTGATGAGAGGAAAGAACACACAGCAGACAGGCTAATTCACATATTAAGCTTTTTTTTTTTGGGGGGGGGGGTATTATTGTAAGTCGTAATACATTTTTTTAGATATATAATAACTACTAAAGGGCAGCACGGTGGCTCAGTGGTTAGCACTGTCACCTCACAGCAAGAAGGTTGCTGGTTCAAGCCTCGGCTGGGTCAGTTGACGTTTCTGTGTAGAGTCCGGGTGCTCCGGTTTCCCCCACAAGTCCAAAGACGTGCACTATGTGAATAGGGTAGGCTAAATTGTCCATAGTGTATGTGAATGTGAGTGTGTATGGATGTTTCCCAATGATGGGTTGCAGCTGGAAGGACATCTGCTGCATAAAACATGTGCTGGATAAGTTGGCGGTTCATTCTGCTGTGGTGACCCTGGATTAATAAAGGGACTAAGCCAAAAAGTAAATGAATGAATGAATTTATAGCTTGACATTGTGTGGATGTTACCTGTATGACGTCTATCAAACATTGGATTTTGGTCACCACACTAACAAATAAATGTCAATATTTAACATAATTATGACGTTGGTTTAAGATGTTGGCTCGACGATGGATTTTGGTCACTTTCCAACACAACCTAAACTCAACCAATTAACGTCATTTCACATAATTATTAGATGTCAAAATAACATTGTCCTTAGCTGCTGGTGATGTAAATCTAATCTAATATTAATGTCTTATGATGTTGTGTGTCTGCTGGAGGCTGGGTCAGTTGGCATTTCTGTGTGGACTTTTCATGTTCTCCCCGTGTTCACGTGGGTTTTCTTCAGATGCTCCGGTTTCCCACACAAGTCCAAAGATATACTATAGGTGAATTGGGTAAGCTAAATTGTCCGTAGTGTACATGTGTGCAATAAGTGTGTATGAGTGTTTCCCAGTACTGGGTTGCACCTGGAAGGGAATCCGCTGCGTAAAACATATTCTGGAATAGTTGACAGTTCAATACGCTGTGGTGACCTCTGAAATAGAGACTAAGCTGAAGGAGAATGAATGAATAAACTACTGTATATATCTTGCCACCGATAAAGTTATAGCTACAGAAAAATCATTGCAATACAACGTATAGGCTACTTCACATACTATATCAATTTTGGTTTAAGCTAAAACAGCTTAACACTCTTCTCAGTCTGTTTATACATTTAAAAAAGTAATATATATATATATATATATATATATATATATATATATATATATATATATATATATATATAATCTAACTGTCCCTAGTATGAATTTTTGTTTATATTACGTCACCCATATTTTGGCATTTCATTTTCGAAAATATTATTTAAAACCATTCATTCATTCATTCATTCATTTTCCTTTGGATTAGTCCCTTTATTTATCATGGGTCGCCACAGTGGAATGAACCGCCAACTTATCCAGCACTTATCCACCTTCAAGCTGCAGCCCAGTACTCGGAAACACCCATACATCTGCTGTATGGCATTCACACTCATACACAAAAATGACCCAGCTGGGGCTTGAATCAGCGACCTTCTGGCTGTGAGGTGACAGTGCTAACCACTGAGCCACCATGCCACCCTTGAAACACTTTACTTTTGTTAATAGACTTTCTATATGTATATAAAATCAACACTGACTAAAACAGAAAGAAGGTGAAGACTGTGTAAGTTACTGTCTGTTAAAAGTCTATTATAAAGAAAAAACAACTTAAAATTAATTTGTTAGTGTATGCATCAGCTACACTCATATTTAAAAGCTTTATATTTATTACAAATGTGTACAGTGAAAAACTCTCCAGTAAAACACCCTCACTTTTACAGTGCTTATTATTTCAGATTATTTTGGTTTCATGTGTGCGTTTTGGAGTGTATTTTTGGTGGGTTGGAGGAATATTCACACTTCCTGTAAGCTTAGCCCATCTCTCTGTATCCCACACAGCTGTAGGAGTCTTTTAGCACTAATACGGTGAGCATAAATATATTACAGTCTCATCATCTCTCCATTTATACAGGTGTCACCGTCTGACTTGATTTTCAGAGAGTGCAAGTTTTACTTTTCCAGGCGATTGAAGTCGCAATATTATTATAAGAGTAAAATGTATTCATGATAGCAGAAGTCCAACTGGCCCCTGGGCTTTGTAATATAATACGGGCCCTCTTTATCAAATTTAACAGATTATTGGAAACAGGTTGTACACATGATTTGACCATGACGTGAGGAGGCAGAGCCTGCGGACTTTCTCTCTCTCTCTTTTTCTCCTCATTTCCATCCTCTCATATCTCATTCTCTCCCTAGCCGCTCTTTCTCTATGATGCCATCAGATTTTTGGAGGATGTCTTAATATCAGAAGTATGACACTTGCCCTGGGCTTATTGTTTTACCACAGTCTTATCGCAGATTACCACCAAACACTTATCACAGACACATATTTACAAAGCTTTATTGACATGTAAAGGGTTATTTCAGACCAAAAAAAAAGAAAATATATCAGTTTCACTTCATTATGTCATTCCAAGCCATAAGTGACTTACTATTTATTCCCATGAAACACCATTAAAATGAAAAGGACATGGTAGTTATAGTCCAATGATCCACAATCCATACGTTTTTTTTTCTAGCAGCTGACCAGATCAGTTTTCTATTATATTCTATATATAAAGTATTTCTCCATTCATCATGAATTGAAAGTGCAAATGCTAAGACTTTAGAATAATGGTCCATTAGTTAATGTATTACTTAGCATTAACTGAGTATGAATACTCTTGTAAAGGATGTATTAATCATAGTTCAACATCTATGCATTATTAAAATCAGAAGTTCTGCTTGTTTACATTAGTCAATGCAAAGTGAGTTAACATGAACTAACATGAACTAATTTAAATAAGTTAAACAAAGATGAATAAATACCATAATATATATCAACGCAATCTCATGGAAATTCGTAACTTTTTTATTTTGTGGCTAATTCGTATGAATTCGTACGATCTAATTCGTACAATTTAGTACGATTATCTCATCACCCAATGACAGTTGGGGTTAGGGGTGGGGTTAGGTGCCACGCCTTCTTTTTAAAATCGTACGACTGAACTTGTGCGAATTAGCCAATAAACTGACAAATGTAAAATACTTACGTTTCCTCATGAGATCAGGATGTATATATATATATATATATATATATTATATATATATATATATATATATATATATATATATATATATTATATATATATATATATATATATATATATATATCCTCTCCCAAACGTTTGTGTAGTTACCACAACAACCCACAGGAAACAGATGAGGACAGTTAATGGCGGATGGAAAATCCACAAAATTGGAAAAATACTCATCAATGATGCCACAAAATCAAGTTTGAAGAGGTTTTCAGTCAAACTTTTCTAAGTTAATTTGTATGTATTTTGGTGCTAAAAGTTAAAGCTTCAAAGAATGTTACAAATCACTTGTTTTTACGTTTTTTCTGATTTAACTTTGAGGCATTGTTTTATTTCCTATATAAGTACAGATCCTCATCAGAGAATTGGTAGAAATTAGACAAAAGAAACGTGTGACTAAAGCTGCGGTCATACTTTACTTTTCTTCCCATAGACTTCCATTCATACGCACTCGAATGCGTCAGACCGGATCTTATCTTATTAATTAATATCTAATATCTTTAATATTCTTATTCGTCCACCTGTGACTGGAGTGATGAAATCGCATCTTAATAAACGTTAGTAGGTATACAACAGCATAATCTCTCACTCTGTCTGGCAGGCCTGTTACTGCTGATTTAGTGGAGGGACTAGAAAATCTAACATGTCAAAACTGACTAAAATTCGGACAAATATTGTGCAAAACTAGTTTAAACTTAGGCCTACCTTAGCAAATGACCATGGAATCAGCGGGATGATTAACGGCTTGACGTGTGTTAATGATTTTATTGCACGTTCACCTCAAATGTCGTGCATTAAAATCCATTGATTATCCCTTATATATATTATTAGTTAATTATTAGTTATTTCTTTAATTATTTACTTAAAACTATTTTCCAGATATTTTATTTTTACTGTATTTATACCTAAAGTATTTCTCAATTCATCATGAATTTGAAAGTGCAAATGCTAAGACTTTAGAATAATGGTCCATTAGTTAATGTATTACTTAGCATTAACTAAGTATGAATACTCTTGTAAAGGATGTATTAATCATAGTTCAACATCTACTAATGCATTATTAAAATCAGAAGTTCTGCTTGTTAACATTAGCTAATGCAAAGTGAGTTAACATGAACTAACATGAACTAGTTTAAATAGTGTAAACAAAGATGAATAAATACCATAATAAATATGTTACTAGTTGTTTGTTGGTGTTAATAATTACATTAATTTATGTACCATTATTTTTAAAGTGTTACCAAAAGTAATAAATTAAATATCACAAATGGATAGTTACATTTTTTTTGTCTCTTATATTGGCAGGGAACTTTGTAATCCAGACTGTTTCCTGTTTATAAAAGCCTCAATGATTAAAGTGATTATCCTGAAGTATATCAATGTATCTTTCTCCCGCTCTTCTCCAGATGGAGTTTCCCAGAACCCTCTGAAGCTGAGATGACACTTCCAGTTGCCCAGCCCAGGGGCAGATCAGGGGCAGGGGGATAAACTGTCACCCTGCAGGGCTTGAGTAGCTGTTCTCAGGTGTCAGGTTATTACACTGCTATGAGAGGATCCTAAAAGCTCCTCTGCAGTGTGCTGTGAATGTTCAGACCACTGCAGTCCTCCTCCTTCATGTGGGATTATCAATGCAATAGTGTGAATTCTTTCAGGATGAAAGAGACCGTGTGTACTTTTGAGGGAAACATTCCTGGGGGAACAAAAAGCAATGTATAGGCCTGAAATGTTTCAGGAAAGTTATTTTGACTTAAAAACAAACTAGTTACTGAGCTTGATTTTATTCGATGAAATTGTTGTTTCACAGCTATAGACAAACCCAGGCTCATTCTGAAACGTAGTCCTGAGGACATTTCTGGAGACCGCGAATTATGTAGCCGGAGGTACAGTACATATGGCTGCATTCGCTTTTAAGCGAACGCTGCGGGACGGTATGATGCCGTTCCTTTTAGCGCTCGCCGGCTGACCACTTACCTTCGTGTGGAGGGCTTTCACCACTGCGACCAGTTTGTCCGGTTAGCTCGTCCTGTGCGTCGGCGGACTCGAGACGCAGAGAGGAGCTGACCACGACGACTGGGTTCGAGTCCGGGGAAGAGTGGCTCTAGAAATCAGGTAAGACTAAAACAGAATCCAGACATGAAGCGAAGAGGTTTCATAACAGGGGAGATGTGGTAAAATTCAAAATCGTGGTAAAAATAAAATCGGACCAGGGCTTTTCCTTTCCGGACGGCTTTTTGTAAATGGTTGGTTGGGCGGGCGGGTCGATCAGTAAAATCGGTTGGTTCAGGGAAGGAGGCGGGTGGGCGGGTTGGCCAGGTGGGTCGAACAGACAGACGTTCGTCCGACAGCGGCCTCTGGTGGGTTTACGCGAGAACAGCATGGGCGCAAACGGCACTCGCGGGAGACGTTCGAGAAGCCAAAAAGGTACACACAGCGGCCTCTCGCGGATTCGCGAAAACCAAAAACTGCAAAAATACATACCTCTTGGACATATTTCGCGGTCTCCAAAAACATCCTCGGGACTACGTTTTCAGAATGATCCTGGGTTGGCTTTAGACCATTTTAAAGGATGTAAACAATAACAATGGTCCTGACGTATTTCCTGTTTTACATTTTAAATTTCCATCACTTCTGAGGGTCCAAAAAGTACCACATATTGATAAATAATGTTACGATAGCTGTTATAACATCAAGTTATGATTGAATCGCCTCTTGTCACAGAAATGAAATAGTTTGACAACAAGCAGGAAATGTTCATGGGCCAATGATATCACCACATTGAAATTGTCTATAGTAAAAATGTAAACATAATGAAATGGTGATTGTGAACAGAATCTAATACTATCTACTGCACTTGTAAAGTGTTTATGTTCTAAACACTGGTAGTGTGTAATTTCTTATACAATGCAGAATTCTGTTCACATAAACATTCAATATATATATATATATATATATATATATATATATATATATATATATATATATATATATATATTAATATATATATATTAAAGGGCACCTATGATGAAATTTTTTTATTTTCCTGATGTTAAAATAGGATCCAAATTTCCTTTTTGAGACCACCACAACGTGATGTAGGAGTGTGGTTCCTAGCCCACCAAATTGATTGACATGTATCAACATGTCTCTGTAGTGAGGTGTATAATCATATCCATAAGACAGGATGTGCGCAAAGAACTTATATTAAAAGATCTCAGCTCTCTGTGATCATCTGCACCTCAAGAATGAGTTTTACAAGTTTAAAAAATTTTTAAACCAGTGCATGTTTGTAATAAATACAGTGAAATCGATACATAATTTATCACCACAGCCGCATAGTGTCAGTACAATTATAAAAGAAGATGCTTCAGTCCTGGGTGTGGACGTTTAATCAGGTTTATTTTGTATATTAACATGACGGATGTCCATACAGCAGTGTATATTAACATGCATCCTGTCACATTTCCCCTGAGCACTCGTGCGAACTTCATAACGACACTGTGTGTGACTCATCGTTGCAGAAAGGCTTGAATTAACTCCACAACAAATATATCAAATAACAGCTGGGAAAGTTCTTACTGTAGTGAGGGAGATCTGCTTCATTCTTGTCTGTCGCTGTGCTGTTTATCTACATGAAGGCTACACGCACGTGGGAACGGTAGGCATTAAAGTCACAGACAACAAAAACAGCTACATCCAAACTGCTCAAATTTCCCAGATTTAAAAAGGTATAATAAATAATCTGATGGGTATTGTGAGCAGAACCTTTACAGACACAATCTGGAGACAAAAAAGATATGTGCTCTTAAAAAAATATTTCTAATGATGTCTGTATTTTAATGTTTAAACATGTAGGTGCAATTAAAATGGTTCAAACCCAAGAATTGCATGAGGAACAGTTATGAATGGGGAAATAATTTATAGATCGTTCATAAATAAATGATTTATAAATAAATTATACATTATTTAAAATTTTGTTTAGCAGAAACCATGAAGCAGAAGTAAACCTCTGCGGTTTATATTGGGCGCATCGTGTGCATGTACTCAATTAGTTTAAAATATTTTAATATATAATTCTATGCCCACTCAGTGAATTTGGCTGCCCTCCCACTGCCTTTCAACGCTGCATGTCAATATAAATATGTATGTTCACTGTCATGCTTTTCAGTTTTATTGAAGATGTAAGGTATGAGAAATGTTTTAACATACTTCAGCAACGTGAAATCATATCTGAGTGTCAGACCCAGGGGTTAGATAGGTCAGATCTAGATTCAGAAAAAAATATATGTTTTGCATGTATTTTATTTGTTGTTTTGTAACCCTGAAGGTTTGTATCTATCTATCTATCTATCTATCTATCTATCTATCTATCTATCTATCTATCTATCTATCTATCTATCTATCTATCTATCTATCTATCTATCTATCTATCTATCTATCTAGTTCAAGTTGCTTTATTGGCATGACATTCAATATAGTATTGCCAAATCACTTCAAATATGTAATATATTAAAATTATTAAATAATAATAATAATAATACAGTAATTAAGACGTAAATGACAAAAAAACTGATAATACATTTGATAAATATAACAATAATAATATTAATAACAAAAATTCTAGATTATTTAAATAAGAGACATGAATTTACATTGACCGTTTCTTGTGGTGTGTAGGGTGTATACATATTTTGCAGCTAGTCTAGATGTCAATTCATTCTCTCAGTGTATATGGTAAAGTTTTTCTAAGTCATTTAAATTGAAAAATGAATTAGTCAATGTTTCAAATTGGGGGAATTAATTTTTTTTCTGGTTGTGGTGTATTTGGGCCGAACAGAAGGAAGTGTGTTTCATCCTCTATTTGGTTTGTGTCACACTGTTTACATATTCTCAGTTCACTGTCCAGGATTTTTTAGGTCTGCCTTTTTCTATTTCTAGGTCATGATCACAGAGGCGATATTTAGAAAGATTGTGTTTTTCTTTTAATTGTCTTAATGATAAATAATTTGCCAACTGTGTGGTTCTGTTTAGGGTCAAATAACTTTGAAGTTTAGTGTGGAGGTTGAATTCAATTTTTAGTTTTTCATCATAATTATATTTTAATGTTTTGTCAATGTGTTTGTGAAGGTTTGGCATGGGTTCGGTTTGAGTTTTCTTCAGTAGTTCATATACGAGTGTGTTTAGAGGATGAGACGCTGTAGGTGTTTGCATTGGCCAGAAGGGCCTTATATTGGACAGACTGGCGGTCAGACTGATGCAGGTGCAGCCAGAAATGAACAGCTTCTATCTATCTATCTATCTATCTATCTATCTATCTATCTATCTATCTATCTATCTATCTATCTATCTATCTATCTATCTATCTATCTATCTATCTATCTATCTATCTATCTATGTGTCTGTCTGTCTGTCTACCTATGTGTACTGTACAGGACATCCTCTCATACTTTAATCATTAAAGCTATCTGTCGGTAAAGCTATCTGTTCATAAATTACCTTCTGTAACAAGTCATTGCCAAGCCAACATTCTAAGCTTGTTTTGTTGAACTTTTCTAATTTCATTTGCATGTATTTTTGGTGCTAAAAGTTGTGCATAAAATGCCTTCAAAGAATGTTACAAATAACTTGTTTTTGTGTTTTATTGATTTAACTTTGAGGCATTCATCGTTTTATTTCCTAGATACTGTATTATCATCGTCATTCTGACAAAAGAGTCACAAACCAATATTCATTTGTTGGAATGAAATATTGGAGTGTATTTGAGACAAAAAAAAATTAACAAAATGAGAAACTGCTTCCACTTGATGTTAATTATGGAGCTGTGACAGCCTGAGACTAGTGAGAAAGATCTGTGCTGAACTCATGATATTGAGAAAACAGAGAGAGAGAGAGAGAGAGGAGAGAGAGAGCTATATGTGTCTGGCGGCATGATAAAACGCAAGTGGAAGAGCTAGAAGGCATCTCGTTTATCATGCAGGTTTAGCATGCACATGTGAAAATGAACAACTCTGTTATCAGCTAGTCTGCCTGAGCTTAGTTTAGTGTACTTGCCATTTATTGTGTGTAAATGGCACACAGTCAGGACCCGCGAGCCCCTGATTTATCGGCCACTGCCGTCCTCTCAAATGGCGATTAACTAACAATCAGATATCACCTAAAGCAACTCTAATCTTTGGCTAAATAAAAAAAAAAGTGTATTACAAAATGTTAAATTTAAAGGTGTGTAACTTCTGTGCTAATTACTGAAGGGGTTACCTGGTTTTCTAGGAGCAGTTGTAAAAGCTATTTAGAAGCAATCATTCTGTTCAAGTCATCAGAAATGTCAAATTGTACAATCAGAGAAAGTTAAAGCCACTCAGTGAAAATATATGAATGTGGAAATTGTTTGATATGTCTTGTTTGAATATAGTGTGTACAGTTTATTGTTTTGTGCACATTTTTACACACTTTTAAAGTAAAAGTGACAATACATGTGTATTCAGTTTTATCTAAAACAGGCAGAATGTTTGGATAAACTGTTGGGTGAGTGACGTTACAATGTTAATGGTGTATCAAGTTAGAAGACTAAACAACTACATGCTTGCCTAAATAATCGCATAAAAATCTAGAGTAGGCCTTGTGACACAATAACAGCAGTATTTGTTAAACTATATAGTAACGTAATATAGTAAACATGACGCTTTTTGGTTAAGTTTAAGGCAAGGCAAGTTTATTTATATAGCATTTACATTTCATACACAATGGTAATTCAAAGTGCTTTACAGCTTTGAAGCGGATTCACCCTGCTTTGACTGAACTCTTGGAATTTCTAATTAATTTGATCCTAAAGATCTGAGTGATCTGTTAGGTTCGTATTCAGTGATCATATCTGTAATCTATTGAGGTCTTAAGTCATTTATTGATTTATAGACAAGCAATAATACTTTAAAATCTATTCTGAGTGAAACTGGGAGCCAGTGTAAAGACCTGAGGACAGGTGTGATGTGCTATGTTTTTCTGGTTCTGGTCAGAATTCAGGTAGCAGGGTTTGGGATGTGCTGCAACTGTTTTTTTGGGAAGGCCGTTGAGGAATCCATTACAGTAATCCACCCTGCTAGTGATAAAAGGATGAACAATTTTCTCTAAGTCTTCACTGGAAACAAAGCATCTAATTCTTGCAATGTATTTGAGATGATAGTATGCTAATTTAGTTCCTGACTACTGAAACTCAGATCTGACTATTGAAGAACACCAAGATTCTTGTCCTTATTTTTTGTTGTTTGATTTCTAAAGCCAAGGTATGCATTCACCTTGATAACCTCATTTCTGTTCCCAAATGCAATGACTTCAGTTTTCTCTTTGTTTAACTGAAGAAAGTTGTGGCACATCCAACTGTTAATTTCAGTGCATTGGGTATATATAAGTAGAATATGACTTGGTTAAAACTGTTGTATAATTATATACACCATCTAATTAATTTGTTACCGTTGGTTAAATGTTTCTGTGGCCATTGTTACTTTCAGAGTCCTCTAGGCTGAGTGTCTAACTTCAGACCGTGTGATGGGACAGCAGGTCAGTGCAACACAGCTTGTCAAACTATATAATGAGCTAAAATCACTTGTAAAAAAAAAAGCAACTCAAGAGAAAGAGAGAGCTGGTGACTGTCAATAACCCACACAAGATTACTAACAGTCGACTTATATCAAGGCATTTCCACACAAGGAAAGAAAGAAAAGCATGTCGCAAGTGCACCTTGGATTTCTGAAAGGAACTCGGTAAGACAGAACACTTTCTGATATTGATGGCATTTCTGTCTCTTTGATCTGTCTCCCTTTGTTTTGTTGGTTTGTCACGTGTGATTGGATTATGAAGTGCGGATATCATCCAACATTCAGCCACACTTTCATTTACTTCATGTTTAAATGACAACGTACAATGTCATATGGTAGGTCAAGCTAATGTGAAGCATCAGATAATATGTATTAACACCTGCAGGCAGTCTTTTCTGCAGGCGGAAATTTCATCAAATGGGGTTTCCTTCATTAAATCCTTCTTCACCCAATCACACCGTGAATGTGTGCGACAGACATGTCTTTCAGCTTCAACTGAGACAGGCAAAACTACACACTGTGTTAATACATGTAGAAACCCAGCATAAGCTTCTCCATTCCAGACAGTGAGGTTCTGATACCCAGAAGAAATGTTCATCCATTAATCTGTCTTTCACACTTTTAATTATTCATAAACATAGAGCCAGAATATCACAGACACATTAAACGTGTCGCGTTATGGGACATCAGTGAACACTGCTTAAGAAAACGCCAAGGTTTTTCACCCTAAACTCTTAAGTGCACTCTAGGGAGATGATCTACCTGTTAAACTGTAATTCTCACAGGCATTATACACTACCTGACAAAGTCTTGTCGTTGATCCCAGTTGTAAGAACAAAAAATAATAACTTGACTTTTAGTTGATCATTTGGAAAGGTGGCAGAAGGTAGATTTTCTGATGAATCTGTTGAACTGCATGCTTCCTAATCATTACAAATACTGCAGAAGACCTATTGGAACCCGCATGGACCCAAGATTCTCACAAAAATCAGTCAAGTTTGGTCAAGGAAAAATCATGGTTTGGGGTGTGCGAGAGATCTGCAGAGTGGAAGGCAACATCAACAGCCTGAGGTGTCAAGACATTTGTGCTGGCCATTACATTACAAACCACAGGAAAGGCAAATTCTTCAGCAGGATAGCGCTCCTCCTTATACTTCAGCCTTTACATCAAAGTTCCTGAAAGCAAAGAAGGTCAAGGTGCTCCAGGATTGGCCAGCCCAGTCACCAGACATAAACATTATTGAGCATGTCTGGGGTAAGATGAAGATGAATCTAAAGAATCTTGATGAACTCTGGGACTCCTGCAAGACTGCTTTCTTTGCCATTCTTGATAATAAGTTTTGGTAACACTTTATGTTGATGGTCCATTTGAGTATTAGTAGACTGTCTGCTTAATATTTGTTGATACAGACATTCAACAGACATTTAACTATATATTTAACTATGACTATAAGAAACTTTGCAAGTATGTATCAACTTACCCAAACAGTCTACTTATAATCTGATGAGAATTAATTGGCATGTAGATGCAATGTAACCTTAAATTCAGCAAACAGACCATCAAATTAAAGTGAGACTTAAGTTTTTTATAATGACTTTATTATAGATAATAAGTTATTTGAGTATGGATGCAGTCGTCCAAGCTCATGGGAGTCACACATAATATTAATTATTTTTCCACTGCAGCATGATTTTATATTCTAAACTGTACATTGTTTCTGTTAATTGACAAGCCTTTTGTCTAAGCAAAGTCTGACCTTACTGTCTAATTAAATAATTAAAAGTCAAGGCATGATCATAATTTATTTTTGTAAACGAAAAAAAAAAATTTCTTTCATATAAGCCACTTCGGATATCAAATGATCAACAAGTCAAGTTATTATTTGTTGTAAAACTTGGATAGGCGACAAGACTTTTGTCAGGTAGTGTGTGTAATTTTTAATTATTTTATTTTATTGCTACAATTTACATGACATTTGAGTTGCCAGTCATATTGATAAGATAAATTATCTATATGACAATTATATAACACAATCTTCTGTTCAATATACACAATATTGCTGTCTACAAACTCAGTGATCCTCATTTTTATATTAAGAACAAAATTCAAGCAATAAAAACTTACCCAGAAAATTCACAACTCTCATTTCATTTCAATGCAAGTGATCCTATACACTATGAAAATGTTTTGTCAGGTAACTAAAACGTATTCATGAGGTATTGTTGATGCTAACAGCTTTATTAAATAATTTATTCATTTACTAAATAAACTTATATTTTGTCAAAGTATTTTCTGAAGTATTTATTTTAAATGTTATGTAAAGCGTAGCACTCAACTCACTTTCCCTTATCTTTATCAGCTTTATCAGAGGTCATCATGGCAGAATGAACCACCTAAAGCACAACATTTAACAATAAACATTTAATTTACAGCAATAAAATACACAATGTATAGACGTTCCTACATTACACTGAAATAAAACCTGTTTAGCAAATATTTATCATGGAGTAAAACAGCAAACAATCCTATTCAACTGCACCCGAACCTCCAGAATAAATGTCAGCATTGTATAGCATTACATTACACTGTTTAGCATTGATTACACTAACAAGATCATTGATCTATACCACTGTATGTCCTAAAATAAAGGAATATGTTTATTTTGATATTGAATTAAAATGTAACCAACTGCAAGACTTTCCTAAAACATGTCCTTAAACTTTAATTATTATATCTATTTATTATAATTATCTTCTTTTAAGATAATTATAATAAGAAAATCAGGATGTCTGAGAGAATGTAAAAAAAAAACTCAAATTACAGTTACCATTAGGATTTGACTTGAATGTTTTGAAACATTTTAAAATTATTGTGATATACTTTTTCTTTTAAAGTGGATGGATGAAATTTTTGGACACATTTTACTTCAGCTTATTCCCTTATTTATCAGGGGTCACCACAGCTGTCCCAACATAACTGTTCCGAAACACCCTTATGCATGTCTTTGGACTGTGGAAAAAAAAAAAAAAAAAAAAAAAAAAAAAAAAAAAAATATATATATATATATATATATATATATATATATATATATATATATATATATGCGATATCACACTTGTAGCAGTGCGATATGGCTGTATATCGGCACTGGTGGGAGGTGTGTGTTGCCTTAGTGTCTCACCAGTGACGATATACAGCCATATCGCACTGCTGCGAGTGTGCTATTGCATTATACAACAGTTTGACGGCATAATTGTGTATACAAAAAAAGAAAATCAAACACAGACAGTCTAAAAATTATTTTGTATGAGGAACTACTTTCTTCCACCATTCACTCACATCTGCAGCTGACATCAGAACAGCAGAAACGGTTGCTGCTTCACAAACGTCACTTTAGAGCTAGTATTTGAATGATTCTCTAGTGTAATATTTAAAGTGATGACAAAATATTTTAATATTTTAAGATGATAAGGCTGAACGACATGAAATGCCATCAGTCTAGAGACATTTCCCAGTATTTCTTTGCAATCGGGATATCACAATAATTAACCTCGAAAAAGCAAAAGAAAAGTAAACATTAGCAGAAACACTGGCAGAAACACTACCAGACTATGGTTTAATACAGCATTACAACACACAAAGAGAAAGATCGACTTAGAAAGTCACTCACCTGTTTTATAATGATTTGATCTGCTGTAGCTTTAAATTATGAGTTATGAGTTTTTCTCCTCTAAGGGCCTACTATACGGTCTCTGTCGTCATCTTGTGGCGGAACGTCAAACATGTTTGCTTCGCTCAGTATGACAGGCTGATGGATGTCGACGCGCTGTATTTAAAATAGGTACTGTTCGTATAAATAAACTGCATAGTTGCAATCTAAACAACTATTCTCGCCCAAAAAAAAGCCTCAAAAGTACATTATGTTGTCCAACAGCTGCAATATATTTGTTACACTGTAGTGAGTTTATTGATTTGCTGTCACTCTAGATGGGTGGAGTAGCACAGAAGGGTGAGGAGGCTGTTATTGCAGAATGGCGATTAGCCAATCAGATTCGAGAACCAGAGCTGTTGTATAAATAAATATATATATATATACAAAGTTGAAGTCAGAATTATTAGCCCCCTTCTTTTTTAAATAATTCCCAAATTATGTTTAACAGAGCAAGGAAATTTTCACAATATACCTGGTAATATTTTTTCTTATGGAAAAAGTCTTATTTGTTTTATTTTGGCTAGAATAAAAGCAGTTTTCAATTTTTTTAAATCCAATTTAGGGTCAAAATTATTAGCCCCTTTAAGCTAATTTTTTTTTCAATAGTCTACAGAACAAACCATCGTTATACAATAACTTGCCTAATTACCCTAACCTGCCTAGTTAACCTAATTAACCTAGTTAAGCCTTTAAATGTCACTTTAAGCTTTAGAAGGGTCTTAAAACATATCTAGTAAAATATCATTTACTGTCATCATGACAAAGACAGAAGAAATCAGTTATTAGAAATTATTAGGAGTTATTATGTGTTTAAAAAACCTCTCCATTAAACAGAAATTGGGGAAAAAATAAACAGGGGGGCTAATATATATATATATATATATATATATATATATATATATATATATATATATATATATATATATATATATATATATATATATATATATATATATATTAACAAAAAATGCCAACTGGGACTCGAACCAGCGGCCTTCAACCACTGAGCCACCGTGTCGCCCCTGTGCAAACATATTGTATACAATGGTTAACAGACTATCTGAAGAAACTTACATATAATTCATTGATAAAGTGAGTGTATAGGGGATAGGGAAAACATGTAGAGATTTTAAGCAAAAAAAAAGTAACATGAAAATTTGCATATGGAAGCAGTGCTGTATCCTACTTAGTCTGGTGCAAGTCTGAATTAATCATGATTAAATGCATTTTCCCACCTAATACTGATGATTAATGGTAATTCCACACAGCACACTTATGCAATACATAATGTGTAAAATGCAGCACAATTGTCTGAGTTCAGACTATAATTAAATTAATTAAGGAATAAGCAAGTGCTTGACCAAAAGAACACTCCGGGGTTTGTTGAGTTCAGGAGACCTTTAGTTCAATTCCTGAAGGACTTTGGTTCTTGAGGCGAATTACAGCTTGAACAAAGCCACCAGGTCAAGATCACAAACTTGCTTTACAATGTGAGAAGGAAGACACCTTTTTTGTGTGTGTGTGATTGCGACACAGGTTAATTATTAAGCTTGGCAAAAGAACAATCGCTTCAATGAGGTGATCCAATTTCATCCAGGAAGACACCTATGAAAATATGAACACTTACCGCAACAGGAGAAAGATTCCCTCATGTAATTAGCCGACGTATTAATTTATTGGAAGCCAGAGCTTTCTAAACAGACTTAATTATATACTTACACTTAATTATATTTGGTTTGTTTTAGAGTCACAGATGGAAAAACATATTTATTTTGGGAGATAAAAGTCCACCTGGGACAGAAAGAGGTCTCAGCAGGGCTGCGAGCCGTCTGGTAGGAATTTACTGGATTAGCTCAGTCACTAAATGTGAGATGAACCGTGTTGTCAATCAGCCCGAGGGCCCAGAAAGAGAGCTGGAGCTGTCAATCAATGCCTGGCCTTCAATCGCTTCATTCAGGAAGCCTCTAGAATCCACTGCTGCTGATGAGTGTGACATCTCAGAGCAGAGGCCCGCCAGGACTGAAGAACTCACTGCAGATTCCCAGCTCTCTCTTATCTTTTTTTTTCTCTCGCTCTCTTTCCTTTTCTTAAGGTTTCGTTTTCCAAATTTTTTTTTAAGTCAATTTATATTTGAAGTGTTTCTGTTTAATAATTATGGATTTATCATATATGCAATATACTACTAACCGAAGGCTTTTTTTTTTTTGCAACGGAATTTTAGTGTGCAATAACTGAACAGATATACATTCAAAAAATTCCGTGCTTTGATTGTTTTGAAAATCTCTGTCCACATGAAAACAAAATAATGCGCTGTGATGCATATTAAGAACATGCCAAACCAAGAGATGGCGATAATAACGCTTTTATGCTGGGCTTACACCAAACATGGAATTTGCAATTATTTCCCAGGGTAAACTGGATATAAGTCGATGTAAACGTGAAAACAAGGCGTATTATAATCCTGCAACGCGAACAAAAGGAATACTTGATGCATTCATGTCTTTCTGTTTTGGTGTAAATCCAGCTGTGTTGGCCAATCAGAAAGCAGACACAAAACAGCATGAGGCGAAAATTTAGAAAAATATTCACCCTGGCCAAAGTTTTCAGAACGTTTCAGTCACCCAATTCTCCATTTTTGTGTGGAAAAACAACTAAGCCACACAGACAAAAGTGTGGTTTTGAAAATATCTGTGTTCATGTGGACAGGGTCTCAGCATTGGGTGGTTGCATGGGCATCCGATGTGTAAAACATATATCTGATTCAATCTGTTGTGGCAATCCCTAATAAAATATGAAATAAGGAAAGTGAGTGAGTGAGTGAGTGTAGTTGCTGGGTTTTAATTTCCCCAACGACATGTGACATTTTTAGATATATAACACAATTTTAAAGGTGCAGGTGATCTGTCAAAATGCTATTTATTAGCATAATATCTTTGAAACACGGTCCCTCCCCTGTCATACAAAGACACGCCTCCTGAAATCATGAATGCGCACCTTAAAGATGACAGTAGACAACCCACTAGATCATGTAATTCGCCAGTTAGAAAACTTTATAGTACTTTATAATACTACAATTCCGAACGAAAAACTCTATTATATCTAGCACATTTTCAGTTGTGTAGCTAGCAAAACTTGTTATAATGTGCAATATTTCATGCATGCAAGAATGATTGGTCTCACTCTCTCACACGCTTTGTCCTAAAGCGACTACTGTATGCTTAGTGCTTGGCTGGTGGGGTGCAGGAATTACACTTATTACTAAGCCATACTTCGATCATATTTCAGACCGAATATTCAAAATAACATGGTAAACAATATAGGGACCGCTTCACAGGTTGTCTTTGTTAAAAATTAACCAATGTGATGCTAATATTAAACCAACTTCACTTCTGTGCATATATCCCATTCGTAAAACAACAAAATCTACATAAGCATTGCGTGACTGAAATACTTTTAAAACACAACATTACCTATCTAAAACAAATACTTCAGCCATGGTGTCATCCTTCCCCCAGCGTGCAAAAGTAACTCTAATATTGATTCAGGATTTTAAAAAGTTTTGATTCAGGATTTGTTTCTGGTGCTGATGTGAACGTGGTGTGCGTGTACGAATCTGCAATATGAAAATTGTTAGACTGACAAATTTTAATTGGATGAACATTTTTTACTTTTATGCCTTACCCAGAATATAAAAATACATATAAATACATTTAGATCATTTACTTTAATCATTACTATTGGAATGTGAAGAGATTTTCATCCAGCACAACAAAAAAGGTTTCTGAAGACAATCACCTACTGCACCTTTAACAACTTTTGTTGACCAATATGCTTTCCAACAAACAAACAGAAAGCAGACAGACAACAACAAACAGATTAAGAATAACATTCTTACCTCCTAACAGCTAAATGCCTTTGAGAACAAAAGTCTTCAGACTTAAATATGATGATGGAAGGAGCTTGTCTTTTTGACGGTGGTAAGGTTTTCCAAAGCCTGGGGGCCACAATGCAGAAAACACAATCTCCCCTGCATTCAAGATTATTCTTTCATTGGGGATGTACAGCAGATCCTGATTGGAGGACCGAAATGATCTGGTAGGCTAGTACAAAGTTTAGAGATTTCAAAACTATAAGTCAAAATTTAAACTCAACTCTAAAATAAACAGGAAGCCAGTGTAAAACTGCTGTCGTATTATGTTCTCTCTTTTTAGTCCCAATCAGAAGATGGGTCACTGCATTTTACACAAGTTGTAGCCTGGGAAGAGCTGATTGGATAATCTCAAAGTAAACTGAGTTGCAATAGTCCAGATTAGATGAGATAAAAACATATATAACCTTTTCTCTATATAGGGAAAATGCATGGGTGTTGCTTGGCTTATTTAAGAGGGGCTGTAGTGATTTGTTTTGTAATTAGCTCATAAACTGTACACTAAATGATCCTCTCTGTCCCCTTTAAATTTGATATGAAAACAGCGGAAGAATTCGGCTCCTCCACGTCTTTTGTTTTTCATTTGATCAGCAAACCACAGCTGTGCAGAGCAAGAGAACAAGGTGTGTGTTTATCGATTGTTAAAATATCTGTTTATTTGCAGTTCTTTGCTATAGATACACTTGCATCACTTGTACTCCAATGTCAGGTAGGAGCAATCGGGTTTCCCATCTACTGTTTCATCGGTGCTCACCTCATAAACACAGCCGTTTCCTCGAAAAAGTAGCTCTAATCGAACAGTTCGCTATTTTAATTTCAAAATTAACTACCAATATTAAACACGTTTTGTGTTAGTGCATGTGGAATTACTGTAACTATACCATACAGTCTTGCACAGAAAGGATTAAAAACAGTGACAGAAGCACTTAGTGAATGCATTCATTTTTACTGTCAGTCTCTGACAAAGATAGAAACGTCATGTGTTGTCTAGTATTTAAAAAATCGTATTTAGTATTGTGATTCAGATCATGAAATATGTGAATTAGCCTATAGGTTTAAAAATATATATATTTAAATTCGCCGTTTAATTAGAAAAGTGGCAGTTTTATTTAATCAATACATGGAAACAAAAATGTACTTGAATATATAAAGTGTTTTTTACTATGGTAAACAGGTTTGTTGAGCCTATTTGGCTCATTCAGAACTTAAATGGCTATCCCTGTTTTTGAATACTGCTAGCTTAGCATACAACCCTACCCTATTAAACATGTTAACTTTTATTAATTTCTTACTATTACTACTTATAAATGTAATATTAAGCTTGTATATATATATATATATATATATATATATATATATATATATATATATATATATATATATATATATATATAGTTTTTTTATTTATTTATTTATTTATTTTACCTCATGAACTGAGCCCCCCGAAAATGAAAATCCTAAAATTTCCCCTGGAAAAAGGTATATAATCTTTAAAAGAAAGAAATGGATTATGAAATGTGACCAATAGAGATTGGTCTACTCTAGACTACTTTGATTAATGTTTTTTTTTGTTTTGTTATTTAGCTCAAATTTTTGTATAATAATATCTCCTGAAAGCATACAAAGTGATTAAACCCACTGGAATACCTTGCTAGATGCATAGAAGCCCCTCAGGACTGAATAATTTGAGCATAACACATTTCCATCCAGGATTCGCACTCTTACATATCAGAGCCACCAAAAAAGAAAGGGTCCAACGGAGGGTTTTTGTAATGTTGTTGTGTATTCTGTGCTGCAGCGGTGTTTGGAATAAGCTTCACGCAGTCATTGGTCTTCCAGATCTGTGTGTGACACCTCATGCCCCCCAGTGCAGTCTATTTAGCTGCAGTTCTGATCAGCATCTTTATACACTATCAGCCCTGGGCTGCAATTTCTGCAGGATGCTTTTATAAATGAACATAATCAGAGGTGAGCCGGCACTCTCTGATTGCAGCAGGAAACAGAGCTGAGAAACTTTACTGGATTATCATGCCACTTGAGAACTGAACACGCACACACACATATGTGCTACCACTGGCCTACAACGCAGTCCTCTTGCTATTGGCATTCTGCGCCTGCACTTTGTCTTATTTCACTAAAATAATATAATTGTCCCTCATTTTATTGCTTGTAAAGCCATCTCCTTTCTGCAGGCAATGTAGGTGATCAATGTACCGTCTAAATGAATCAATTCTTGCAGGAATACTGTTTGTTTGGAAAATGATCCTGACCAGGACAGGGGGGACGATTGTGCTTGTATTAGTTTAGTGGCTTGGGTTTTCATGTTCGCCCACAATGCATCGGAAATGACTCCATTTTTCATGTTATGAGTATTTTATACAGCAGCCTCTCCATGTAATACACTATATAAGTCATTACTTAAATAGAATAAATAGACGTGTTTGTTAGTCTTGGCGTGTCATGAGCCCATCGGCCCTCACTTGAGCTATGAGAGGAAATAAGAACCGAGTGAACTAGCAGCACTCCACGCGCAGATACTTATCAGAGTGATTGTAACGGTTGACACGCAGACTGATCCTTTATCTTGTGTTAATTCTGCATGCCAGTTATGTAGTGGAAATCTATCATGATTGGACTATATGAGGAAAATTGGCGTGTAATAATTTCGGGGACAATAATAATAATAATAATAATAATAATAATAATAATAATAATAATAATAATAATAATAATAATAATAATAATTCATTCATTCATTCATTCATTCATTCATTCATTCATTTTATTTTTGGCTTAGTCCCTTTATTAATCTGGTGTCACCACAGCGGAATGAACCGCCATTTTATCCAGCATATGTTTTATGCAACAGATGCCCTTCCAGCTTCATCATTGGGAAACATCCATACACACTCATTCACACGCATACACTATGGACGGTTCAGCTTACCCAATTCACCTAAAGTACATGGGGGAAACCGGAGCACCCGGAGGAAACCCATGACAACACGGGGGGAACATGCAAACTCCACACAGAAATGCCAACTGATCCAGCTGAGGGTCGAACCAGCGATCTTCTTGCTGTGAGGCGATCGTGCTACCCACTGCGCATATATATATGAATATGTATATATATATATATATATATATATATATATATATATATATATATATATATATATATATATATATATATATATATATATATATATATATATATATATATATATCCTTCTCTCTCTCTCTCTCTCTCTCAATTGAATTCAATTCAATAATTGCTTTTTTGGCATGACAAATGTTACAAATGTACTGCCAAAGCAATTCTAAAGTTTACATAAAAATAAAAGAACATGCATATTTAATAAAAACACAGTAAACACAGTACAAAAGCAATATAGGTAACATATAAAATTTGCCGTTTTCCTATATTATATGTACATATAATTTAGGAAAACGGCCAATTTTTTATATGTCACCTATATTTAAAACCTATATCAAAACCTATAATAAAACATATAAGTTTATATAGGTTATTTCCGTGTGGATAGATAGATAGATAGATAGATAGATAGATAGATAGATAGATAGATAGATAGATAGATAGATAGATAGATAGATAGATAGATAGATAGATAGATAGATAGATAGATAGATAGATAGATAGATAGAAAACACATTAAAAAATATATTTTATGGCACATCTTAAAATGTCTAATGTTATCAATGTCTAATGTCTTATCAATAAATCTTGACTATTTTTAACACCAAAAGAGGGTCTCCATTGTCATAGACTGTTCTGCCCCAAAAACGTCAGTGTGTGTGTGTTTTATTTAAACAACCACACAAACTCTAAACTGCTGCTGTGCGTGATGTAAAACATTTCCATTGCATGTGCAGTTTTGCATTCTAACCCTGTCCCTGTTGCACTGTGCCGTCGCTCTTGGAGTAGCACAGGAAGTGAAACTGTAACTCGGAGTTCACGTGTAATTGGTTACGGTCACGCTACCCAAACAGGAAGGAATCTGTAACTGATTAGAATTCTTCCTCCTGCAATAATAGTCCCAAAATTAATTATACTCCGGCTCTATTCCCACTATTGCTTTTCCTGTTTTGAAGCTGTTTTATAGAGCATAAATCCCTAGGTTGCAAAGCCAGTGGATAGACATTCATCACCAGAGACAAAAAAAAGTAAAAAATTAAATCTACATTCAAGCAAACTCACATGTACTACACGAGTGGGTTAGTTCATGTTATGAAGCAATATTCAGACGTTCAAATGCTGGCTCAATGTGATTCTGGAATGCACATTTATCATACAAAGAAATCATTAAATAAATTGGTAAGCGCTTATGTCTTGAGTTACAGCAGGGATAGCAAGCTGTGTCACTAAATTGTCAAATCATAAACTCTGACTGTTATATACTAAAACATATTATGCGCAAAGTATATTAAATATGCATCAGTGTCGATCAATCTTTTTTTTTTTTTTACATTTTGAGAATTGTGACCTGAGATTATTTCATTGTTCTCATGTCCTTGCTGTGGTAATCGGATTGCAATGGAAATGTGAACAAGATTTATGATGACAAGCTGGTTTAGGAATGTGAAAATGCTCTTTTTCCCATCTGTTATTTGTTGTAATGATGACATTTTCACCGTTAGACATAAAATAAGTCAAGATAATAAGTTTTATACAGTTTAAGGTACAGCAAGTACCTGTTTGAAAAATTTTTGTAATACATTAAACAGAACACACAGAAGTGTATATACAGTGTGGGTTTAATATTAAGATTTTGTACATTTCGTTGAGATACAAACATAATTTCACATAAAAACAATTCAAATAGAAAAACATCAGTGCAGAGAATTGATAATTACCACATTTATTATGTTAATTTACACAATACAATTCATACACATTCATAAGCACAACAATTGAATTGTAAATTACAATTAACATAAAAGTCAGTGTTATTAATACATATTGGAGATGGATTTTTTTATATTTATTTAAGCGATTTTCTATTAAGTAAAATGTAAAAAGATACAGTAAAACAGTAAAATACGATTCACATTTCATATTAAACTGTTTATTTTTCAGTCTTTGTTTACTACACTGTAAAAAAATTCGGTCATACTTTATTTTGATGGTTCGATTGTTGAATTTAAGTTACATTGCATCTACAACTAATTCTCATTAGATTATAAGTAGACTGTTAGGTTGGGGTTAGGGTTAGTGTAAGTTGACATGTACTTGCAAAGTTTCTTATAGTCAGTAATATGTCTGTTTAGCAGCAGTATCAACAGATATTAGGCAGACAGTCTACTAATCCTCAAATGGACCATCAAAATAAAGTGTTACCAAAAATTCTGGTTGCCTTATATTTTTAAGATGAATTAAATGAACCTTATGAGTCTATTTAATTTATTTTATGTATAAATTAAGACAGCTTGCATAACTTGATTAACTTAGTTTAATAAATTACAATGAACTAAAAACATATGCTGTCATGATTAATTGTTCATAGTTCATATATATATATATATATATATATATATATATATATATATATATATTCAAAAAGGAATTGATAAGTAAATAAAAATATATATTTAAAAAATAATTAAAATAACAATATAAGTACAGTCATTTTTTCCTGAATAAAAAAACATTGATATAAACATCTGCAAACATCTTATCGGTCTTCATATCCGAGCTACGCATGCAAAATGAGTCAGATTGTCAGAGATAAAACATTATATCATCTGTTGTAAGCTGATTTTACAAAAAACAAGCCATCATGTTTCCATTTCCTACATATTACAGAAGCTCCTATGTTAAAAAAAAAAAAAAAAAAAAAAACATTAAGAAACACAGCATTGAAAATCATCACTTACTTTTACCTAAACAGCTCTTTCAGCATGTGTTGTCTGTCATTGGGGTTGAAAATTGGAGAATGGGTTGGAAATTGGAACCATCTCGAAAGCAGTCCTGGAGAGAGGAAAACAAACTTAAATGAGATCATGCCTGCCAAGACGCATTTCACCAAAGGGCAGAAAGGAAGTAGGAGATAACGCAAAGGAGAAGCCAATTAATGTTGATCTGTTAAGATTGTTTTGTGTACGGTGTCTGTGCGTGCATGTGTGTGTGTATGTGTGTGTGTGTTCAAATAAAAAGCACTTTTGATTAATGTTCTTGCTCTGTAAATAAGTCTGAATATTTTTTTCCATCTCAATTATTACTCCGTGGGAAAATAAAATGAGTAGCTTTGAGAAGGTTTTACGTCTCTTCTTGTTGATGTTTGTATGTCAAGGGCTGATATTCAATAGCTAATCTATCATAATGTGTTTTAGATGTGGTACACCACAAATCCATTACTCAAGAGCTATTCAGAGGATTGAATTTCAGTGATGAACCTCAACAAGCTCAACTTTTACTTCAAAGAGACAAAGACGGGTCAACAGAGAGACACTAGATGACAGTTTCTATATATATTTTCGATTCTAACAATAAGCAATATATGTGATCATGGACCAGACAAAAGGGTAGACTTGTTTTATACTAAGATTTATATATCATCTTATCATATTGTTATGATGTGATATCATTTATCTGAGTTACAATCTAGTATCTGAGGGTTTAAACAAATCTAAATAGTGAGAAAATTTTGTGTCCAAATTAAGTTCTTTGCAAAGCATTAAGCAAAAATTATTATTTTTTATTTATTTATGGGAGGAAATTTACAAAATGTCTTCATGGAAGATGATCTTTATTTAATATTCTAATGATTTTCTATTTTAAAAGAAAATTGTATATGTTTGACCATTCCCACAAATGCTCACCTTGGAATTATAAGGTTCTACCTGCGTTCTAAAAGATTTTGAGATATTGAGCTTCAAAGTTTTTGTATTTCCTATTGCAAACAATATGTGTGTAACTGTTCTCTTTCATACATTAGCAGACCCTAAATATACTCTAAATGTAAATAATCAAACTTCTCTTACATTTGCAAATTGGGGTAAAAATAACAGGGCAAATGCAGATAGAACCGTTTAGTTCTAAAAAGTCATTTTCCATTTAGATTTATAGGGTTCTATCTGGTAGATTATTAATTGAAGCATTACTTTTCAACAAATTAAATCTGCTTATTAATTTAATTTAAAAAAATAATAATTAGTCTTATAATAATATGCTGATATTTGAGAAAGTTACATTTTTGCTTTCAATAATATTTATTTAATGTTTTAGGATGAATATTTTTTCTTGTTCAAATTAAGTAAACAAGGCTGTGCTAAATATTTTGTCCAGTGCAGATGTTCATTTGATGTAATTAATATGGTAATATTTGTTGAATTATATCCTTTATATTATTTATTGTATTATATGCCCCATGAATTAAATTAAGTATTTGCCCTTCAAGGCTTAATATCAGATTTAAAGACTTACAATGAGCAAATGAGTTGTTTAACAAAGTTTAATAAACACTGAAAAACGTTTCACTGACTATATATATACACAAATAAAAATATATTTTACTGTAACACTTTATTTTGATGGTCCATTTGAGTATTAGTAGACTGTCTGTTTAATATCTGTTGATACTTTTCCTTCAACAGACATTTAACTGACTATAGGAAACTTTGCAAGTACATGTCAACTTACACTAACCCTAATCTTAACAATGTAAAATTTAACATTTCATCTCAATGTCAAAAAATGCTTCTAAATCATCACATTTACACACATCTTTTCAATTTGAGGTTTCTTCTCACTTTTGAGAAGAAACTATTTTGTGTTTCTTTCTGGTCTTTCCCGCTGTCACTAAGCAATCCGGTAGAATGACAAAGAAAGCTGATGCTGACTGGTCCTCGTGCGTGCATTCGAAATGTTGATTGACTCACAGAAAGATCCCTATAGAGCCAAGCTAGAGTTCGACATTGTAGATAAAATCTCCAATTTTTTTAGTTAATAAGGTAAATAAGTTAAAAGTTAAAATATAAACAACTTATATAACACAAAAACATCACATAATGTAAATAAGCTGTCATTCAATAAGAATAAGTGAATAACTCAATATTGGTGATGAATATACCCATGCAACATTGTGGTCCAGGATGACAAAAAAAATACATGCAAAACATGATTCGTTGGAAGGTAAGTGGTTGTAGGGCGGCACGGTGGCTCAGTGGTTAGCACTGTCACCTCACAGCAAGAAGGTGGTTCGAATCCTGGCTGGGTTAGTTGACATTTCTGTGTGGAGTTTGCATGTTCTCCCCGTGTTGGCATGTGTTTTCTCTGTGTGCTCTGGTTCCACCCACAGAAATGAGAAATTCCAAGAGTTCACTCAAAGCAGGGTGAATCGACCTTCAGCTACTATGTCGCCTGCCTGCTGGAATCAGCTTCCAGAAATGATCAGATGTGCTTCTTCAACATTAGGTACATTCAAATGCAGAGTGAAAACACATCTGCTTAGCTGTGCCTTTACTGAATGAGCACTGTGCTACATCTAAAAGCTTGCACTATTATGTCTTTCATTCATTTTCTTTTCGGCTTAGTCCCTTTATTAATCTGGGGTCGCCACAGCAGAATGAACCGCCAATTTATCCAGCATATGTTTTATGCAGCGGATGCCCTTCCAGCCACAACCCATCACTGGGAAACCCATACACACTCATTCGCACACATACATACACTATGGACAATTTAGCCTACAAAATTCACCTGTACTGCTTATCTTTGGACTGTGGGGGGAAACCAGAGCACCCAGAGGAAACCCTATGCAAACGTAGGGAGAACATGCAAACTCCACACAGAAACATCAACTGACCTAGCCGAGGCTCGAACCAGCGACCTTCTTGCTGTGAGGCAACAGCACTACCTACTGCGCCACTGCGTTGCCCCCTTGCTTTTCTTTTTCATTCTTTTATAAACTTTTTCATTCATTTATAACCCACATTTTAATCTGTTTTTATATTATTATTATTATTTTTACTTGTCTCTCGTATTCCTATTTATATATCTGATTGGGTAGTTAAACATTTTAACTCGGGCCAAATCAGGGCGTGCGAAATCAGGGGCCGTGCGATTTACTTCCAGAAGGGAAATGAAATTAGGGGCACATAATTAGAACTGCAAAAGCGTAACTTTTTCGATTGTAGGTGAAAAATCAATTCTGTTGAAGACGTCTAATAGATTAATAGGTACTGAAAAAATCTACAAAGGGGGGATGATCACCAGAATAGGGAAGTCTCAGAGTAAAATGAGAAAATATGATACACCCGTGTTTTGGAATATGGAAAGACTGTCTTTACGCGGTTTTCATCTGTTTTATATGATTTGTTTCTATTTTATTTATTCTTGTATATTTTATTCCTGTTTATTTAAAGCACTTTAAAAACCACTGTGTATGAAATGTGCTATATAAATAAACTTATAGTATTTTTTATATACTGTGTGTGTGTGTGAATGTTAGAGAGTATTATTAATGAATGAATAAGTGCTTGTAAACAATTTATGTGGGCTGAATTTAAGCAAATAAATTAAATTTAGTAATGTTCAACTTAATTTGTTTGTTTAAATTCAGCATATATAATTTGTTTGCTACAATTTGCATTGAACCAGTTTTTTCAGTGTAGGTTGCATGCTAATTTACATGACATTCAAATGGTTAATCCATAGTGCGAATATACAAAGCAAGGCAAAACGACATTACACACAGAAAAATATTTAGAACAAAAATCTATAAGAGAATCAGAATCAATAATATATTGGGTGAATAACTTGAAGTTTTTCAATGCATAAAATATTTTCTATTTTGAACCTGCAAAGCAACTAACACACGGTATAATATTTCAAACTGACTATTTGTAAGAGAAAAATACAGAAAATGCATAAATGATGAAAAATGTACCATCATTTTGTAGAAGACTAACCCATAAAAGTAGCCTAATCTGTAATCTGTGGTTAGCACTGTCACCTCACAGCAGGAAGGTCGCTGGTTCGAGTCCTGGCTTGGTCAGTTGACATTTCTGTGTGGAGTTTGTATGTTCTCCCCATGTTCGTGTGGGTTTCCTCCAGGTCCTCACAGTCCAAAGACATGCGCTATTGGTGAATTGAATGTGCTTGATTGCAGCTGGAAAGGTATAAATCATAAGCTGGATAGTTGGCGGTTCATTCTGCTGTGGCGACCCCCTGTTAAATAAAGGAACTAAGTTGAAGGAAAATTAATGAATGATGAATGGTTGTAAACTATTTATGTTGGCTGAATTTAAACAAATTAAATTTAGTAATGTTTAACTTAATTTGTTTGTTTAAATTCAGCTTATATAAATTGTTTGCTACAATTTTCAATTTACCGTTTTTTTCAGTGTAGGTTGCATGTTAATTTACATGACATTTAAATGGTTAATCCATAGTGTGACTATACAAAGCAAGGCAAAATGACATTCATTTTTTCATTCATTCATTTCGGTTTAGTCCCTTTATTAATCTGGGATAGCCACAGCGGAATGAACCGCCAACTTATCCAGCATATGTTTTAAGCAGCGGATGCCCTTCCAGGTGCAACCCATCACTGGGAAACATCCATACACACTCATTCACACACTTACACTATGGCCAATTTAGCTTACCCAATTCACCTATAGCGCATGTCGAGCAATCGGAGCACCCGGAGGAACCCAACATGCAAACGCCACACAGAAATGCCAACTGACCCAGCCGAGGCTCGAACCAGCAGCCTTCGTGCTGTGAGATGACATTGCTACCCACTGCGCCACTGTGTCGCCCCAAAATGACATTACACACAGAAAAATGTTTCGAACAAAAAAATATATATGTAATAAATAAACTACAAATAAAAACTTTTGTAGTTTTTCAATGCATAAAAAAGTTTTATTATGAATCTGCAAAGCAACTAACATACAGTACACTGTATAATATTTTGAAGGGACTATTTATAAGAGACAAAAATTTGTAAATGATGAATAATTTACTGTTATTTTGTAGAAGTGTTTCCCATAAAAGAAGCCTAACCTGTATGCTAATATGGGGCATTTTAACAGGTGATTTAATATAATTACAAATACTACATTGTTGTTGTTGTTTTGTTTTGTTGTTGGAATCTGTATTTATCCAGTGTACTACGCAACACTAAATATAATAAATATTGTCAGATATAACTTAAGTGGAATATATAATTTTTTATTTTATTTCATGACATAGAATTTAATATTATTAAAATTAATAATAATAATAATAATAATAATAATAATAATAATAATAATAATAATAATACCAGAAAAAATATACTTGCAAAACTATAAGTTTTGTTGAGCCCTTTCAATGAAATCTATTTAAAAAGGTAACCCATATTTTTAAATAATAATTATTAATATAATAATATAATAACAATATTGCTCCTATTTTAGAAAGTATATAAAATGAAATAATTAATTTAAATGTTAAAGAAATAAAAAAGCAAAAACTGCGGTGTCAGAGAGAGCTTTACGTGCTGCAATTTAACAAAAAACGCCAGCAAATTAAGACAAGATCTTCATCCACTGGACAGCACACATGCTGCAAATCTTCACAAAGCATACACATTTAAAAAAACGAACTGCATTTTCCCACAACGCAAACAAATTAATAAAATGTGCTGCATTTTCTCACAATGCAAACAATTTACGAAATCGTGCTGCATTTTCTCACAACACTTGCAAAAACATTGAAACACAATGGAAATGTTTTAAGTGAACCCAAAATCTTTTGTTTGTTTATTTTAACATCCTGGTTCCTTTGTCGTTAGCATTTATTAGCCTAAATATCCATAACCTAAATAGCCGGGTCTGTCATGTTTTAGGGTCCTCTTAAAACATTTCCGTTGTGTTCCGAGCTATTTGAAAGTGTTGTGAGAAGATGCAGCGTGTAAAATTGTTTGTGTTGTGAGAAAATGCAGCGTGTTTTTTAAAAATGTGCTTGCGTTGTGAGGATTTGCAGCATGTGTACTGTCAAACGGATGCAGGTCTTTTCTTAATTTGCTGGCGGTTTTTGTAATTGCACGTGTTTCCTTAAATTGCAGCACATTAAGCTCTCTCGGCCACCGTAAAAACCTCACCTCATCGAGGTACATAATTTGAAGGCATCATTAAAGTAAGCGACACATGAATTACACACTAATGTTCTGGATTAGAGTTTTGAGCAAACACCACCTATGATGAGAAGTTGATAAATGATTTGCCACATAGCTTTCAACAGTCCTGCTACTGTCAGTTTTCATCTTCAAAGTTCAGCTTATGTACATCTTCCAAGAGTGAGGATCCATCTCCACAAGAATCCACAGCATTCAGCAATAAAAGAGTGTGATTCTTTGAGTTCACATTGGCGGTGTAGAAAATGTGGACAGGTAAGAGTAGATGTGTCTGCTGATGTTGATTCAGTTTAACTTACTTTTACCCTCGCAGGTATTTAACCCGGTGAAAGTTACCGAGACTGTGATCAAGATCCGCAGAGCATGCCAGAGGATAACGCTACTGTCAGAAGACATGAACACAGACTGGAACATGAGAACAAATGGAGCTACCAGCACCTGTCAGAAAGGAAGCATGTGCCCTACAGAGAAGAAAGACAAGACAGACAGGGCTTCCGACTAGCACATGCACACACACACATACATTCTTCTATCGCCCGTTACCCTTCGTCAACTTTGACACCAAAGGGTTCTTGTGTCAAACCTTCATTACACACTGTTCTCCCAAAGTCCTTTTTTTCAGTGAACTGACACTGAGCTTTCACTGAACATTGGAATATATTATTTAGTACTAACAACATGTTTTTTTTTTTTACTGAAATATTTTAGCAATAACATTTTATTCAAACATTCATTCCTTCATTCATTTTCCTTCGGCTGATAAATCAGGTGTTTTCACAGCGAAATAAACTGCTTACTATTCCAGCATTTGTTTTACACAACTGATGCCCTTGCAATCTCAACCCAGCACTGGGAAACACCCATACACTCTCACATTCACACATGCATTCAAACACTATGGCCAGTTTTGTTTACTCAGTTCACCTATAGCGCATGTCTTTGGACTGTGGGGGAAACCGGAGCACCCAGAGAAAACCCATGTGAACACGTGGAGAACATGCAAACTCCACACAGAAATGCCAACTGACCCAGCCAGGACTCAAACCAGTGACCTTCTTGCTGTGAGGCAACAGTGCTAACCACTGAGCCACCATGACACCAATAACATTTCAATTTATTATAATTGTCTACCAGAATGCATACTATTACAAAATATGAATGAATACAAATAAAATAAGTTTCAAAAAAATTCAAGATTTCTTCATAAAAGTGGTCTGATGTGATCTACAGAAAAACTCAATTATTTGAAAAAAAAAAAATAAATAAATAAATAATATATATATATATATACATACATATATATACACACACATATACACACACATATATATATATATATATATATATATATATATATATATATATATATATATATATATATATATATATATATATATATATATATTAGCATAACATGATAAAATGTGTAAATACTTTAAATAAGATATAATCTATCACTGAACTCTAGCCCTTTAAAAGTGGATAATTTCTAGGTCACAAAATGTGAATGAGTCAAATAAAATATACACTCATCTGCCACTTTATTAGGTACAAATGTCCAACTACTCGTTAAGGCAAATTTCTAATCAGCCAATCACATGGCAGCAACTCAATGCATTTAGGCATGTAGACATGATCAAGGCGATCTGCTGCACTTCAAACCGAGCATCAGAATGGGGAAGAAAGGGGATTTAAGTGACTTTGAACGTGGCATGGTTGTTGGTGCCAGACAGGCTGGTCTGAGTATTTCAGAAACTGCTGATCTACTGGGATTTTCAAGCACAACCATCTCTAGGGTTTACAGAGAATGGTCCGAAAAAGAGAAAATATCAAGTGAGTGGCAGTTTTTTGTGTCTCAAATTCTGCCAGAATTTGGCATCAACAACATGAAAGCATGGATCCATCCTGCCTTGTATCAATGGTTCAGGCTGGTGGTGTTGTAATGGTGTGGGGGATATTTTCTTGGCACACTTTGGGCCCATTAGTACCAGCTGAGTACCAACAGTGCAACAGTACAATGGTACCAATACTACCAACTGATCGTGTCAATGCCACAGCCTTCCTGAGTATTGTTGCTGACCATGTGCGTCCCTTTTTGACCACAGTGTACCCATCTTCTGATGGCTACTTCCAGCAGGAAAATGCACCATGTCATAAAGCACAAATCATCTCAGACTGGTTCCTTGAACATTACAATGAGTTCACTGTACTCAAATGGCCTTCACAGTCACCAGAACTCAATCCAATAGAGCACTTTTGGGATGTGGTGGAAGAGGAGATTCGCATCATGGATGTGCAGCTGACAAATGTGCAGCAAATGTGTAATGCTATGATGTCAATATGGACTAAATCTCTGAGTAATATTTCCAGTACCTTGTTGAATCTATGCCATGAAGGATTAAGGCAGTTCTGAAGGTAAAAGGGGTCCAACCCGGTACTAGTCGGTGAGTGTATATAAATCCTAAATAGAAAAAAAAAAAAAATATATATATATATATATATATATATATATATATATTGAATGTTTATGTGAACAGAATTCTGCATTATATAAGAAATTACACACTACCAGTGTTTAGAACATAAACACTTTACAAGTGCAGTAGATAGTATTAGATTCTGTTCACAATCACCATTTCATTATGTTTACATTTTTACTATAGACAATTTCAATGTGGTGATATATATATATATATATATATATATATATATATATATATATATATTTCAAGACATTTAATGATTTATTCATGAACAGGGTCAAATATGATATACAGAAAAACTCAATTATAAACAAAAATATATATTTAAGCATAACGTGATAAACTGTGTTAATGTCATAAATAAGATCCAATCTATGACTGAAATCTAGCCCTTTAACAGTGGATTATTTCTAAATTGGTTAATCTGCTTTATGTGTAAAACACATTGAATTGTACTGCAGAATACATATTTTGCAAAATAATTGTTCAGTCCAAAAATTTGTCAGTCCAGTTTTCAGAGTTTAAGTTCAGTTTAGTTCAGTTCAGTGTGGTTTTCACTGCTGGAAGTACAAACACTGAAGACCAAATCCATCGATGCGCAACTAATATAAGTAATTATATTAAAAGCATATTACAATACAAACTGCAGAATTAAGACTAAAGGATGACTAAAAACATTCAAATGGGTTAATTTATTGTTCATTCAATCGTTCAACAGTACTAAAATTAATCTCACACATGATATTATGAGGTATAAAATGGTGATTTAATTAAATAAATGCATTTAAATGATGATATATTTGCTTTTTACAGTAATTAATTAATAAAGAAATGTGTTATCTGCAGTTCATATAACTTAATTATTACAATCTTGATGTTCAGAAAAAAAAGTTATAATATATATATTATTAAATATATATCATTTAAAGTGTTTGTTTTTAATAATAGAAATGTCATGAACCGGTATCAAGGGACGTTCTAATAAAACGGTCTCGAGAATTTAAGCAAATCCAGTGCTTAAATGTGTTATTAATATTTAAACTCCAAGTGGGTCATTAGAAGTCATAAAATATCTAAGAAACATAGCACGCAGTTTGTAGCATTTTAAGTGATAATTGTGATACATTTTTTATGACTTCATATGGATTCACTCCAGTAACATACTGGGCCATTTACACTTTCTTAGAAGTGGTTAGGACTTAAATTTACACTTCATAAAATGATTCTGAATATATTTCTACATTGTGATACTGTGTATGTCTGAGTAGATGGCCCTCCGTACTGATGTCCCACCGAGAGATTGAGAAGCCTTTAAAATACTGTCTGTGTGAAATGTAAAATTTATGAATCCCCCCCATGTCCCTGCTTGATTTATGTGAAATAATAATACACTATTTAATGCTTAAACATGGCTGCGAGCAATCTGTGGCTATCAAGATGTACAATGGAGTAATGGCTGCAAAAGACAAATCACCCTGTGCACTGAGGATGCTTGTTTAAAGGTGCACGGCAGATATATTAAACTATATGTAATTGTACACTAACTCCACGCTGTAGGCAGAGAGAGATGGAGAGATGCAGATGGTCATTAATATAGTGAGAGTGAGAGAAAGGGGGTGGACACATCTCAGATGGACTCATCTCTCAAGACGCCGCATCTGCAGATGTCTGTTTACTTTCAGTGAGGAATGTAAAAATAAAAAAAGAAGAAAAACTTTCACTACACCATGAGCAAGTGCAAATAAAAATATACACAGTGTTAATTTTGAACAATATTTTTCTAAAACTATTTAAGGGAATAATTCAAGTTTAAAAAGGATTGTGCCAACACCATCTGTACCACAAATAAATAAATAAAATTAATTAATTATTTAATTGATTAATTAATATAAGTTTTATAGCAACACTATATGATTTATGCTATGTATAGTATAAATATAAATATTAATGTATTTGAGTTGTATTGCCCAAAATAAATGCGCACCCTGATTGTTGTGGATGAGAAAAATAAGGTGAACAAAGTCATAGGCTGTGTCTGAAATCGCATACTTACATACTATATAGCATGCTAAAAATAGTATGCGAGCCAAGTAGTATGTCCGAATTCATAGAATTCGAAAAACAGTATGTGAGAAGTACCCGGATGACCTACTACTTCCTGCATGATTGTGAAGTGCACATCTGATGGACGCTATGATATCCCATAATGCACCATGAGAGAATTCATGAATGGGAGTGTAGCGATGCAACTCATGCGGGTAGGTCACATGATCATGACAAAATGGCGGATGAAATACATTCGAGTTCATACTACTCACATTTATACTGCACAGAACATACTTTTCTAACGGTCGAGTAATAAATTCAAATTCAGTACCTACTGAGTAGTTGGCGATTTCGGAAGCAGCCATAGTTTTTTTGGTCGACAAAAGTGTCAGCCAATCTTCCTATGATTACAGTCAAACTACTGAAGTCACGTGGAATGTTTTAACAAAGATTTTGGTTCTTTTTCTGCACATTGAACAGGACTGATGCTGTCTACCAAGAGTCAGAGAGCTCTAGGATTTCATCTAAAATATCTTTCATTTGTGTTCTAACGATGAAGATCTTGCAACGACTTGAGGGTGAGGGAGTTGTTTCTTGTCACTGTATTACCAATGTACAGCATATTACAACATGAAACATTAATGGGCTGTTCTTTTAAATATAAAGGAATGAACGAACGAATGAAGGAAGGAATGAGGGAATGAATGAATGAATGAACGAATGAATGAATGAATGAATGAATGAATGAATGAATGAATGAATGAATGAATGAATGAATGATCAACATTTACTCTTCTTACCAGGTCATAAGAAAAACAGGATGTGACAAAGAATCCACTGCTTAATGTACAAAGACGCTGAAGAAAAAAAGAAAAAAAAGAGAATTAACTGCTGCAATAAATAAATAAATAAATAAATAAATAAATAAATAAATAAATAAATAAATAAATAAATAAATGCTGACTATGGTATTTAGTAAGAATAATAATTGAACACTTTTATTTATACTATATTTTTTTGATGCTGGGAAATAATATAAATAAAACCAAATAGAACAATTGAAACTTGAAATTATACTTTGTCAAAATGTACAGCAATTCAAATTGAAATCCAATGCTGATTTATGGATCTATTTAATTAAATTTCATTACAGATAACAACTTCCCACAGATTTGGGCATAAATAGTTGCGTCACTTTGTTGTGCAGTTTGTGGGACAGTTTATCAAAAAGTAAATAGTGTAATTATAAGCCCATAAGAAACCACAGACAACTCTGAACACTTTGTGATTATACACAAACACAGGTGATGCACAGAATGGCTCTGTTCCAAACCTACATACTTTAGACATTTCAAAGCATCTATCCAATTCCCAATCTACCCAGCCATCTACTTGGGTTTTATGCAGTACCACTAACTACTTGATTGTTTTTCCTGCAATTTTAGTTTAATTGGAAGTTTATTCTTATGCATATTAAATTACAAATTGTTAAAGTATTTATTCGTCCCTTTTTAACGTTGGTGAATAAAAAAAGTTTATTATGGATTAATTAGCTAATGATATTTACCAATAAATTACTCAATTCACATCTTGTTAATGTTGAAAATAATATTAACTAAGATGAATATTTTAAGATGAAAGTTTTATCAAATGGAACTTTATTGAAAAGAGTTCACTAAAACCCTAAGTTCTGGGGTTCTAACCTAAGTTCAGAATGTTTTCAAACAAATTGTCAACAATTTTTTTCACTTGATGCTAAACTTTTTTGTTTCATCCTTGAATGCAGCACATTTTAAGTTGTGTTTCTACCTTCATGTGTGTGTATTGTTTTTTCTACATATTTGTGAACACTTTTAAATCAGAAATTGCTAGTAAATTATGGATATATCAACACAATCTCACGGCAATTCGTAACTTTTTAATTTAGTGGCTAATTCGTATGAATTTGTACAATCTTCGTACAATTTAGTACGATTTGCACATCCCCCAATGACGGTTGGGTTTAGGGGTGGGGTTAGGTGCCACGCCCCTTTTTAAAATCGTACAATTTTGTACGACTGAACTCGTACGAATTTGTCCAAATTAGCCACTAAACTGACAAAACGTAAAATTACGTTTTCTCGTGAGATCAGGCTGAATATATGGAACACGTAGGTAATATTAATGTATTTACTTACATGGGCAAACTATGAAAAGTACATTTATTATAGTATTTATGCATCTTAGTTAACGTTAGTTAATGAAAATACATTTGTTTGTTGTTAGTTCATGTTAACCCAGAGTGCATAAACTAATGCATTAGTAAATTAAGAGCTATAATTATTAAATGCTGTACAAACTTTGCTTATTGTTTATTTATTTTAGTGATGACATGTCCCATTTAGTAAAGTGTTAACAATAATTTCATCAAACTCCCAAATAACACACTGAATTAAACATGAAATTAGACATATTAAAATAATATTTTTTAAACACCCCATTAATGTAACCCCTCATTTTCTCCTATATAAATTCCGAGGTAGCTGTCTTTGTCAGTGTTACACAACATGGAACCCCGCTTGGTTTTGGAACAGAGCCTTTATGTTCCTGAATCTCCCTGGTGTGTCTTTCCTTCTTCATTCTCTGTCTTTATTTCTCCATGTCTCTACCTGTCCGTGCCAAGACAAACCTTCTAAAGCTGGTGATTGAAGCTCGGCTCTGACTCCAGTAAACCACAGGTGCTGAACTCTTCTGGCAAGTCATAAAACATCATATGCATGTTTTGTGCTGTCAGTGAGCTCTTTAATTTCATTTTCTTTCTTTCTTTTTTTCCCCCCTTCCTTTCTCCATCCTGACCACACGATTCATTCTTCTGTGTTTATGAGGGGGGGGAGACATCCAGCGTGTCTTTCATGAAATCAGTCGTCTTCAAACTCCGAGGTCCCGCTGTGCCAGCTGAGGGGACCCGCCTCCCCCCATACACCCTCCAGCCTAAAATGCCAATCCCCCAGCTGTCAATCAAAGCCACATTAAAGCAGCGTGACGTCACACAGCTGAGCGTTCTAGTCACCGGGAACACAGAGATGGCCCAGGGCAAAACTAAACAAACTTCCATTGCCACTTTGAACAGTTTAACAATGAGTCATTGTGTGGATGATCCTTGGGCTGTGGATAAATGTATTATATTTTGATTTTACAATAAGCATGTGTAAAAACATTATGATACTTACTATTGTGTTTTTACAAGTGTAAGTAGGAGCACACACACATATTTGCACAGCTATAATAGACTTGACTTTCAATGTACTTCTGTTGTGTTCATACTGAGCTAACAATAACTTCTGTAAACTAAATCTTTATTGTAAGCCTAAATAAATAAGTAAATTTTTAATAGTATTTTTACAGTTTATTTCCATGAGAAGCTGCTTCCCAGATAGCAAACGAATGCGGGCCACTTTAGGCAGTTATGCAGCACTGGTGGTATTCCTTCGGCCCAGACAAAATGAATGTGAGCCTGAAGTGGCCCACCTGTACAATGACAAAGGGAGGCCAAGCTTCAAATTCATATATATGGGCCATTTAAGCCAAAGATTTGGCACTTATGGCAAAATGTAATCTGAATGTGAGCCTAATGTGGCCCATGTGGAAAATAATAAATTTGGCCCAAATAATGGAGGACAAATGTGGGCCACAGTTGGCAAAAATGTAGCCTAGTCATTTAAGGGTAATCTGGGTCTAAACCTAAAGTGGCTCACACGTGTTAGTGCAAATGTGACCCAGTTATCTTAAGACATATGTGGGCCACTTTTGTCAAATATTTGGCACAGTAAGCTCTGGCTATTGCGGCTGTGAGCCTAATGTGGCCCAGAAAAGATATGGCAAATGTGGCCCAGTTATTTTAAAACATATGTGGGCCACTTTTGGGGAATATTCGGCACTGTAAGCTATGGTTAATGTGGATTTGAGCCTAAAGTTGCCCAAAGAAGATATGGCAAATGTGGCCCAGTTATTTTAAAACATATGTGGGCCACTTTTGGTGAATATTCGGCACTGTAACATATGGCTAATGTGGATTTGAGCCTAAAGTGGCCCAGAGAAGATATGGCAAGTGTGGCCCAGTTATCCTAAAATAAATGTGGGACACTTTTGGCAAATATTCGGCACAGTTAGCTCTGGCTAATGTGGCTGTAAGCCTAAAGCAGCCCAGAGAAGATATGGCAAATGTGGCCCACTTATCTTAAAACATATGTGGACCACATAGACTAAAGTCACCATCATGGAGAAAAGTGTTTGCTTTAGTTGGGCTCATAGCACTGAACCTCTTAATATAAATGTTCTTTAGGGCTGCTGTTACTTTTAAGAACTCTGCTTGAAAACTTTCTTTATTACAGCAAACAAGCCAAGTAAAAAACAAAACAATAAACAATAAAATTAAGTGAGGCACAACTTGTGCTGAAATGCATTTTTTTCTGATTGCTTAAGCACAATTTTGAAATTAAGGCTCATTTTGTCAAAAGACTACACACAATTTACACATCCACACACAGACACAAACAGCAGAACACATCAGTTCTTTTGCAAAATGAAACACTGCATCCAAAACTTTACAACACTATAACAAAACACAATTTTAACACCATACAGAACACACACGCCTCATTCAATAGAAATCTGTTTGCTTTATTTACACACTGCGGTAATCAACCTTAAACACTCGTATTATTTTTAACTGACTAATTCTGATATAATCAGGGTTTGAGAGATATTGCTATAAAGTACATGAACATACTGTTTTCATCAAACAGTGATAGACTGATAGCTAAATATTGCCCTATCCTAACAAACCATAGAACAATGTAAAGCTTATTTATTCAGTTTACCAATCTTCCTCACTTTCGTGCTTCCTCTTCCATACTCCAACATTGGCTTATTTATTAAAGATTAATATTTAAAGTTCCTGTAAAACATATTGAAGACTACTATTTATAGCTACTACTGCAAACATGTTTATTGAAGACTAATAGTTTTTACCTATTGTGGTTACAGCTGATTGGTGTGTCTACAGTTTTTCAGCAGTGTGTGTCCACACCTGATGGCTGTGTTTAACCCATGGTTCATGTGTGTGTTCATTTGAAGGCCTTTGCTTTGAAATTGCAAGGAAATTCCATTATGAAAAATGTGTGTGTCAAAAGCATCCAAGTGTGTTTAGTGATTTGCAAATCACTGTGTGTAATTGTTTTGCAAAAAGTGTGAAGCTGACAATGTGCTTACAGTTGTGCAGATCTAGCCTTGTGTTTTAACAGCCTGATCTCCTGAGAAAACGTAAGTATTTTACGTTTTGTCAGTTTAGTGGCTAATTTGTACGAATTCGTAAGAGTTTAGTCGTATGAAATTGTACGATTTTAAAAAGGAGGCATGGCACCTAACCCCACCCCTAAACCCAACCGTCATTAGGGGATGAGCAAGTCGTACTAAATTGTTCAAATTAGATCGTACGAATTCATACGAATTAGCCACTAATTCAAAAAGTTGCCATGAGATTCTGTTGGTTTTGCTCCTTGACTGTACGGTTTTGCTAATTGAGGTAAAAGTTTAATTTCAGTGTGTTAGCATTCATTAAAAAACTGTAACTGCTTACACACATTTTCAAAACAGTGTCACCTTTTTTCAAAACTACACACAATTTTGAAAACTGCACACACAAAATGCAAAATGCCTCACATCTGCTTCAAAATGTAACACTGCATTCAAAAGCCATAAACGTGTCGGAATGAACCATTTGCATCAAATGGCAAACACGTCGTTCATAGTTTTTTCCAACTGCTTACACACAAAATCTTTTCTTGTCACACAATTTCTGAAACATTACACCCAAAATGCAAAACTACACAGCAAATCTCCAAAACCAGAAGCTATTTCTCAGCCTTAAACTCAGTTTTCAATTGCATAAAAGACTTTTTTCAAAACACTACACACAATTCTCTACATAAAACACAAAAATCTAACATGAAGCTACTTGCTTTCCTTTTCCAAACACAACCAATCAAAATGTTACGCTTACACGGTCACACACACATGCTCCTCACATGTGCAAACACTTTTTCCTTACTGATCACTAACCAATCACTGATTTACAGTAGTATAGGTGTGTAAATAGGTCAAGTAACCACTGGTGGTGGTGTGGAGAGACCCCCCTCCCCTCATGATTGTGAAGCACTTTGGGTGTATAACCATACACAATAATTGCGCTATATAAATACACATTACATTATATTACGTTACAAGTAGGTTTTTGGTCCAAAACAAAAACTGGTTTTCCACCCATCTACAATTGGTAGTTTTTTACCTACCCTCATATTCACCTTTTCTAAATTCCTTTAGAAAAGAATAGAGATTTTTTACTTAGCCTGGCTCTTTAATGTATATGATGGCCTACCCTATGCCCGCATGAAGCTTCCCCAAGAAATAGACGTTTCTCCCCCATGAGACTCCACCGCCACACACACACACACAAGTTCCTATCTATATTCTGGATAATATACTTTCACTTTACATTTTTTTTATGTTTAATTTTAATTTTACAAACAGTATGTTTATGTTTTTATGCTATATACACCAATAATGTTTACCCTATTTTTTTATGTAATTGGTGTTTACATTGGACCTGTTCCCCCACCAGCAGATTACTGTCACTGTAAAACATAGCATTGAAATCTAGATATAAGCCTAAAGAGCAAAGAGCTTTAGATTCAGAACAACAGTGTTTACATGCTATATCTAAAAGTGTTATATTATGATATATGTGTTTGTCATTTGATGCAAATGCTTTATTCTGACATGTGTTTGTGGCATTTCGAATGCAGTGTTACATTTGTGAGGCATTCTGCATTTTGTGTGTGCAATTTTGAGAATTGTGTGTTGAGTAAAAAAGGGGAGACTGTTTTGAAATCGTGTGTAAGCACTTGGAAAAAAACTGTAATAGTAAATGTTTGGATATAGCATGTAAACACTGTTGTTCTAAATCTAAAACTCTTTGCTCTTTCATGGGCTTACAGTTCAATAAAATGTTCTACAGTGACAGTAATCTTCTGAGAGGAGTAATAGGTACACTTTAAACACCAATCACATAAAGAAACAGAAAATATTCATTAGGCCAAACATTACTGTTGCATACAGTAGCACAACAAAACCATAAACATACTGTACACTGTAGAAAATGGCCGTGATTTAAATGGTAAAAAACTAAAAATGCTACAGTAAAAACCCATAGCCTGGTTAACAGTATGTTTCCTTAATATATATGGCTAATAACCGTAAATTGACTTTCCCAGAATTTCCTGCATGGCACATCACTTTTTCTGCTTTTCGTTGACATTACTATGGATCTTTTTAGTTGTTTCCCCATCAGTTATGTACATTAGAGATTTATGTTACATCTAATGTTGATAAACAATGTTTATTTCATGACTTTCATTTCATGCGTGTTACTATACTGGTGTTTAGTAGCTGTGTCAATGACACTGAGCACCTTCACAGATACACTTTTCTGCTTGTGGGAAAAGTAGTTTGTGATGAGCATTGGTCCATTGTGTAACTTTCTCATCACATTCTGCAAATGGCTGTGCTAACGTGTCTATCTGTGTAACAAAAGATGTTTAGATGTTAGTAATTCAAAATACAGACATATTACCTCTATAAATTAATCAAATACAGTAGTTTACTGTAAAAATTAGAAATTGTTTTACAGTTTCTACTGTATTTTTAACAGTAAAATACTGGCAAATTTACTGGTAAATTTTACAGATTTATTTTTTACAGTGTAAAAATGGAAAACAAAATGTGGGTGTCTTTTGGAGGAAGAGGGTCCATTGTCTGGAGAAGCTTCATTGGGACATAAGGTTGGCCATCATACACTTTACAGAGCCAGGCAAAGAAGAATTTAGGATTTAGAAAAGGTGAATATGCGGTAGGTACAAATCTACAAATTGAGGATCAGTTGGTTTTATTGGGCCTAGAACAGCCCATAGTCCTGTTACCTTTGACCTATTTATAGGTCTGCTCTAAAGCAGTGATTGCTTAGTGATCAGTAAAGAAATGAGTGTTTTCACATTTAAGGAGCGTGTGTATGTGACCTGGTGAATAGGTGTAGCATTTTGATTGGTTGTGTTTGGAAAAAAAAGCAAGTCAGTTCCTGTTAGATGTTTGTGTTTTAGGTAGAGAATTGTGTGTGGTTTGAAAAAAGTGCTTTATGCAATTGAAAACTGAGTTTAAGGTTAAGAAATAGCTTCTGGTTTTGGAGATTTGCAGTGTAGTTTTGCATTTTGAGTGAGATTTTTTAGAAATCATGTGACATGAAAAGATTGTAAACTAGGAATAATAAGAAAGCTCATACCGTTTTTGCAACATAGATGCATGCTATTGTAAGCTTGTGTTTTGTTAAATATAGAAATAAATTTAATTTAAATGTTTAATTTTATATAGTAGGTCTTCACACAATATTTAAATTCAATTTGACATATGAAGTAGAAAACTTTAGTAGTATTTTAGTAGTAAATAGTATTTTCATGTAAAAAATGCACTCTAATAATGCTAATTAATTTTAAATTTTAAAATCAACCCAATATAAGAAAAAACAATGCAAAAGTCCCAAGAAACAAAAATCTACCTGTTTAAAATACAAAAATAATTGTATATCAACACGCCCATCCCAAAAATATTTTGCATGATCCAGTAAATACAAATACAAGATACATTTGCATGATAAAAATATTACAAAAATATCTAATAAAACAAATACAATTTATAATATAGTATTGACTGTTAATTTAACATCTGAACAGCAATTAGGTCACTGGTTATCTCAAGTTGGTAGATTACATATAAGCACCACAAATGTTACATACTGTGGAAATATATAACATTTATAATACAATTGCATTTATTTGTGGGCTCATCATAATATAAATCACATTACAATATGTAAGTCACTGGCTAAAAAAATGACTTCACATGATATTATTCAATAATGTTAAAAGAATTGGGCTCTGAACATTATTCCCATGGCTGCCATCATCTCAAATTTCATCTTTAATTGTTCTTTATTTTCCCAGCGTTGAGCATTTAGCAGAAGTCTGCTTCCCCCTCCTGGCTGTTCTCAAGTAACATTTCGCAGAGCTTCTGAAGCGAAAGCTGGATTTCATTTTGTGTTTTATGTTGCTGCTGAACGGGGAGCATTTGATGTTGAGTATTTGTTAAGTTCCATCTTATAGTCTTAAAGAAAAGATGGGGGTTATCAGCAGAGCTCTAGAGGTTCATATGACATATGACAGGTGTCTATGCAGACAGAATGTTATTGCGTTGTGTTCTGGTGAATGAATCCACATCCGAGTTCCTCGGTGCCAAGAGACCACAACAACACAGCGCATCTTTCAGAAAAGTCACTGGTGGTTTGGCGACTAGGTTAGTGGTTAGTGGTCGTGATCCTCAATATTTTCAAACACAGATGGCAACTTATCAGCAAAGAAGGCACAGCAAGCTGTGTAAAATTGCCTACCTTTCCTTCAATTTAATAGGTCTCTTTCAAAACTAAAAAATAAATAAAAAATCACCCGTATTGCACCAGTAAAAACGTCAATCTAGACGTCTCAGAATAAAAAAATTATTTCATTGTTGTCCGGGATATGCTGTCATTTCCTCTTTTGATCAAAAAGACATAAAATATACATTAAGTCAATAGAGTCCATCTTAGAGGAGATATATCAACACAGCCAAGTTTTCCTGTTTGAGTGTGCGCTGACCTCAAATAGTTAAAGAGAAAGAGAGAAGGACAGAGAGAGACAGAAGGAGGATTGCAAATTGGAAAAAAGTGAGAGCAGAAGCCCAGCAGATCAAAGAAAACAACATGAGAGAGGATATGAGCGCTTTGAGAAGTAATATTGGGCCGATACCATCTGTTTCCCAAGTCATGCAGCAGGATTCAGACAAGCACAGGAAGAGGACAACAGAGACGGCCCTTTAGCCCTGGATAACACAGCCAAAAATGGCTTATTAAGAACCCTCCAATTTAATATGAGATTGGGAAACATTAAAGGGTTCCCTCTGCAAAGGACCTTTCTCCCCAGTCGTAGAGAAGAAAAGCGTTATATAACAAATAAATTTGAGGATTATTTCATAAAAGGGGCGCCAGTGTAATTTCTCCTTTGGTATTTTCAATTTTGAAGGTGGCACAGTAAGAATGGCCGGAGATGTATGAGGTGATTTCACTCTTCATGTGGAAAAGTGAGTTAGAGACGAGGAGAGGACTCGCTGCTCTGACCATACGCTCAAAATCTTTTATTAGTAGCTGTGTGGAGAAACAAACTATCGATTCTACACTTAAATTCATCCCTTTTCTTGAGCATATTAAATCAGTTGTCTCTTAATATACTATTTAGATTAAATATGAGGTCCATCCTTTTAATATATCACAAATCTTACCATTACTGTATATTAAACAACATCTGTGAGTATGTGGCATCAACACAATTACACAACTCTATGAATAAGTGGGATAAATATATTTCAAACTACATAGATATAAAAATAAATCAAACTATATAAATTCTACACTTAAAATCATCCTTTTTCTTGTCCATATTAAATCAGATGTCTCTTAATACACAATTTAGATTAAATGTATGAAGTCCATCCATTTACTATATATATATATATATATATATATATATATATATATATATATATATATATATATATATATATATATATATATATATATATATATATATATATATATATATATAACACAAATCTATGGGGCATCAACACAATTGCACAACTCTATGAATAAGTGGGATAACTATATTTCAAACTATATAGATATAAATATAAATCAAACTATAGATTCTACACTTCAATTCATCAATTTTTTGAGCATATTAAATCAGATGTCTCTTAATACACAATTTAGATTAAATGTATGAAGTCCATCCATTTACTATATATACCATAAATCTTAATATTACTGAATATTATACAACATGTGTATGGGGCATCAACACAATTACACAACTCTATGAATAAGTGAAATAAATATATTACCCTCTCACATTTAGTACATAATGAAAATCTCATTCTGCTTGATTGTCAGTATCATCACTAAATATAAGCTATACAAATAATATATTCCACAAAAATCTAAAGCATTTACCCTACTGTAAAATTCTTCTTGTAGTTTCACATTTGCCATTTAAATAGCTGCCATTTAAATGTACATAAAGATTTTTTCCCTAGCTGTGATGTGATGTTCAAAGATCTTTCCAACTAAGTCATCTTTATGTGCATTTGATATAAGCTTATGTGTCTATGATGCAGTAAGACACCATAGATAGCTACATATTAATATAATACATATGCAACATGCACAATCTGACAGCTGTCTTTCAGTGAGTGTGCTTTGGATGTGTGTAGTCAGGAAACTGGGAGTAAAAACTTACATGGCTTAATGCAGATAGACTTTCATGATGATGATGAACTTCAGTGTCACATCAGTCAAGCAGATATTTTGTCTTCTGAGATGTGGAGGCTTCCACCTTCTCTTGGAAAAGGATGTAAATAGCTTATTTATAGGTTTGCACGATTAATCGGAGACCATTTTCATGCTCGTTTTGGCATTAAAATGGCTCTGTAATCTGTTTTCATTACATAAAGCCATAGTTCACTGACAAGCTACGCAAAAATATCATAGACAATTTAATCGAAGCATAATCCTGTATTGCTGCTGATTTGAATGCATGTGAAAACGCCACATTTATAACATGATTTTTTTTTACTCTTATATCACCTCATAACTTGATCCACCTCATACGTTAAGTATTTGAAATCGTTATATGAGATGATTCTGTCGTCATATGTTAATTAGTCACATAGATTCATAAATACAGTTAAATCCTTTTGCTCTGTTTGATTTCCAGTGACCCACTAACCCTCGATATCTAGATTTCATTCCAAATAATCGCACAGACCTACTCACTTGCATTTAAAATGACACCAAAATCAACCATTTTTAATTCTCCAGTGGTAAATAATCTAAATGCCTTCCTAATAAAGGCTCTTCATGGAGCCATAAGTGCCAGGAAAGAACTGTTATAATGGTAACACTTTATTTTGATGGTCCATTTGAGTATTAATAGACTGTCTGCTTAATATCTGTTGATACAGCATACACTGGTGTTATCCTCAATAATACACGTCCTACGCTTCACATTTGTTGCAGACTCATCCATGATCCCAACAGTCGTTAGGTCATCTGAATTCTAATCAGATCCATGCGCAGAATCACTCAACCGTTCAGCTTTCCCAGAAGATCCTACTGATTTGCTGAGCTACAGGCCTCATTGGATCCAGATTTTGCTCTTTGAAAAGCCACTGCATTTCCTTCCGCATGCAATGTTTTATTTATTACTGGTTATTTGATCTGGTCTGAGACCATTATAGGAATATGTACCTTTCTGAATAATCAATAAATAGCCATTTTATTATTTAGAAGGATCTGGTGTGAAAGGCTGCAAAGTCATTACACAAATCCGTCATTGTTGATAAATGAGATCACTTGTAAAGTTAGATGGGTGGCAAAGGAGCCGCATGCATGTGGATGGTTCTGTGCATTGCTGAATACTATTAGCGGGCAGTAAATATTGCACAGGCCTCTCCATGGGACTATGATTCGGCGAGTGGGTGGCAGAGAGAGGGCAGTAAATTCGGAGATTAATTAACCCGTTGAATTCTGGACATTTCCAGGTCTCCATTCCGGTGACCTGTGGACGTAAATGGGACGAGCCCGTCCTCGGCGGTGAGTGGAGAGTTAGGGCTCTCGTCCGGAAGAATGAGTTATTAAGAGAATTTTTTGAATAGATGGAAAAATTGTAGCCTGGCTATTTAGTGTCATAAAGTGCAGCCAAGCCAGTGCAGGGGCTTCTCGGGACAGGAGGCAATAGCATTCCAATCAAATCTCAGACGGATGAGAGATGGGCCTGTCCACTCTGAATTTTTATATTGTGGAAGGGGCTGGAAAGAAATAATGCCGTCCGTGAGTGAATTAACCTCTCGCTGTGGATGGAAAGGCCTCTGTCATCTATAGGGGAAGCAGAGGAAATGAATGGGTGGAACGGAGGCTGGGCGAGTAGGGGGAGGGGGTAGATAGGATCATAACCCCTTGCCAGAGATGGACCTTCCGTGGCTACAGCTCGGCCACATGTGCTGTGCATAGGAGTGAGTGTATACTGCTTGAGCTTTTTGCTGATATCTAAAGGTCTGATCAAAATTGCTTTGTTTTATTTTTGCATGCCATTTGTTCACATACATGCAAAACTAGGATGCAAATCTGACAAACGTGCTGATCTCCTGTCATTCTGGACAAACAGGTTATACAATTCAGCCTACCTGCAGGAAACTTTAGCAGAAGACATGTTGTGTAGCTCAATATATATTCAAAATGAAACCAACACAAGAAAAAAAACAGGTATGAAATTGTTATTTGTTACTTTATCTACACAGGTAGTCTGTTATTGCCCTTACATACACTAGAGTCCTTCAGAAAAGCAGGAGACATTATCTAATGATGGCTTTCTGTCTGTGGGGATTTTCTTGTCCTGCATCTTTATTTGCATGCTTATATTATATGAGTTAAAGTAATACATACTTCACTGGTGATGAAAAAGAAGGCTGCATACTTATGAGCTTGTAGAGAGATTTTAAGGGACATAAAGTTTAATCTTGACACAGAATCCCTTGTGACATGCTGTTTGTTGTTAAATGTTAGCTTTAGCATATAACAAATTTAACTATTTATTCATCACTCTATGTCTATCCAGCCTACACTTTACTGTGTTATTCTGAGACAGCTTTTACCTCATAGGCTACTTTTAGTGCAGGTGTTATAGGTAATATTAACCAAAAGTTATGAAGGGATGGAATATTCAACAAAAAACAAACAAACAAACAAACACATTATTGAAGCAATTTTGGGGTAGGCCTATGTCCTTCTGCCCCAAATTATATCCTAATCCTATGGTCTTCCTCTAACTTTACAATTTCATGATTCTTCTTTGACTGTTGAGTAGATCAGTGGTTCCCAAAATGGGGGTCGGGGGCACATTGTCACAGGACAATGACAAGGGGTCGCTTGGTGATTTTCAAAAGTTAAATGAATTTTATTCAACTATTAGAATTACCATATTTTATTAACAACACAGCAATAGTGTCAGCTGCAAGAGATTGATTTTATAGCACCAGGCAGGGGCGTAGCAACCGGGTTTGGGGGATATGCCTCCCTCACTTTTAGAGACAGACCATTTAGAAACAGGTGATTAATAATTATATGAACGTATGATCTCATACAGCCGTGCGCCCCACTTTTAAAATGTCCGCTACGCCCCTGGCACCAGGTTAAAGTTTCTGACACCTTTATAGCAATCAAATACATTAAAAATAAAAACAGGCCACAATTAAACACTGAGAAAGATCTCTAAGTGGCGGTCCCCAAAGTTAAACCAAGAATAGACTTGTGCTGAAAACATTGTGCCCACCGGTCTCATTAGGTAAGGTTAATATTAAATGAAACAAATTAACATATAACTATATAAAAATGATATGGTTGTTGAACTGTTGCATATTTTTGTGTTGTATGCTCGTGTTTATGTAGGCCTATTGTTGTGTGCGCTACATTTGTATATTTATAACCACCCCCTAGAAATTTGGGGGTTGCGGGCTGAAAAGTTTGAAAACGCCTGGATTAGACCATTTTAAACTAGAAACTATCCTTTACAATCATAAAGGGACACCATAAGATTGCCTATTAGGCTACTATATAGCCAACACTTAGGCTATGTGGATCGCACTGCAGCTTGTTAGGTGCACACAAAGTAGGCAACATACTCTCTGTGTAGCCTATGCATGTAAGCATTTGTAATAACTATGACCCGTACATAAGCATGACCCAGACAACAGCAAAACGTGTTCATAACGACCCTGAAAAAAACATATTAATTTAGATTTGACAAACAAGAAGCCTTTGACTTCTAATCAATACAGTGATTTAACAAGAAATCCTATAATAAACATTCGAAAAATGAAGCAATTGCAAATAGATTACATATTTATTGCAGAACCCTTTTTATTTCTAACTAAATCATTAATAAATCATATAGGATATATATTGTTATCCGACGTCAAGTTTAATGCACTCTTGCAGTGCTGTGTGCTCAGACCGTTCAGACTTGACACGTGTGTGTTTAATGACGTGTACCATGAGGTCAGAGTTTACCGGAAGCCGTTGGTTGCTGCCGGGAGACATAACGACGCCAAAAAATCCCATACAATAATCGTATAGTGTGCACTTTGACAAATGTCTGCATGGATGAGGGGTTTTATTGTGCTCCGCGCGACTGGACGAATGAAAAAAGAGTCTGCTACGTGTTGAGACGAGCGCTTAAAACTGACTTTAAACCCGGAAGTGGAGTAGCAGCAGGGAGTGCAGCAGGTGTTAGCCTAGCCGCTAACACGCTTTATAACTTTTAAATCCCGTATAAGAGACCGATTTTGTGTTAGATCAGTGTTTTCACATTCATTCTGTCCGTGAAAGTCGCAGAAATAGCCTGGCATGCGTGTCAGCACTGAACCGCGTTTATCGAAGTATAAACTGGGTGAGATGTGAGGTCAGTGTGATGCACAGATCCAGCTGTCAGATACTGACCACTCACATCTCATCAATGAGATCCTGATTAGATCGATCAATCACTCTGATCTTCTCTGGGTCATTCGGGTAAGATTCTGTCATCTTCCCCTTTTCTTCTTTTTTTCCCTGTAATCCGGTATGAGAATGCATTACTTCCTATTCTTTGAATACACAACTATTTACATCTATCATGAAATAACAATATAATTGCATCCTTTAAGTATATGTAACTTATATACATGATGTCTTGTTGTACTGTATATAATGGTTATTGTTCATATAAGTCAGTACCATGGTGTATATTACATTTTGCGATATAATTCTTGTTATATTACCAGCACTTTATGTGATACATTATTGGGTTTGTATTTATAAATGTGTTTTCTGACAAAACAAAAAAAAAAAAGTTTACTACAAAAACGTAGTGAAAAGTGTTTCTCACTCTATTACACTGGCTAAGCATGTTACTTATCTATTTCAGCATTACCATAGTTAATAACTAAAGGGTTCTTTAATACTGCATTGAACTGCAGTAACTGAACATAAAACACCAGTCTTGTTGAGGGGAGAAAAGCTAAATAACTTTAAATAAATATAGATTTAAATGTATTGTATTTTAGAAACCGTGGATTGATGTAAAGAAGAATTGTGCTGCAAACTGTTTGTCTGCCTGTTAAAGGGGTCGTCCTAGAGGTGTGAACCTACACTGGTCTCACAGTTCGTTTCGGTTATCGATTATCATGGCGTCGATTCGGTTCAATTCGATATGTTCGATATGCTTTTCATACACTGTTTTAAAATTTTTTTAACAGCACAGCAATTCTTGTATTAAAATGTATAAATATATTTATACACTATTTGTAATACAATTTTTTCCTTTAATACAAACAGTCAGATATATAAACTGTGCCCTTAAACAACACAAGCATTTGTAGCAAATAAACAAATATAAATATCCCGCTCGCTTTCTGAGCAAGTTCTTTCTTACACCCCTTTGATTGGTCACATGCTCAACAGAAAGGCCTGTGATTGGCTCTTACATGCTGGCGCTCTTCACAAATGAGTGACGCTGATAAACGGCAGCGGCGATCACAGCTGATCCGTGATAGACACGGTGGAGAAAACCGTATCTTAATCATTAAAATCAGAGTATTGGTGTCCATGTAAACATACTCACTGAATGTTCCAGGTGATGTCACAAGCTGTCAAAGACAGTCCATTCCTCACCTTTAAGTTGATTCCATGAGCCCTCACATTTCATAAGTTTGACTTGTTTCCCCCTTACACGCAACTTTTGTAAAGCATCTGCTGCATGTTGGTGTGTCAGAATCCTTGCTTGTAAAATATAGCCATACTTTAGAATTAGATGAATGCGATTATGCGTGTTGATGAAATGAGTCGCTCGCCGCATGTGCCGTACTGCATGCTTTGCCTTCTATAAGCAACAAGAACAAACATCTGACATCGCTGACATCCATATCCACCAAAGCTGTTTAGAATTAAACATTTTGAGATGGTGTGACACAACGTGTATTTATGTGTGCCTTTAATGCACCCCTTTATGCTTCTTAAGGGCGTCACACAGCGGATGCGCCGCTCAGAGCCGCGGCACGGTGAGCACATGACAGTTGATAGTATCACACACCAGACAGGCACATTCGCATGTTATTTAAAATGAAACTATTCAGATGGCACTTTGTGCCGTGGCAGAAATATGAAATATGAGTCGTGGCTGGGTGCTGCGGACAGCCGCTGACTTGCAAATGCTAAAATGCATGGCGCTGCGTGTCGCCGAGCGGTGCTTCTGGTGCGTGACCTGCTTTACGTTCTTGTCGCAGCACCAGTGGCACCGAAATTAGGCACCGAAATTCATATGCTGATTCAGTCTGGTGCATAATGGCACTGGGTTTCGGTACCCAACCTTACAGCCAAAAGGACTGGAAAAGTCATGCCAGCAGGTCAAATGGGCCACAGTGAGAGAGAGAGAAATAGAGTTTACTTTCATTCTGTCCATCGCAGTGAATAGGGGCCTCTGCTGTAAGTGTCAGAGAAAGACTGTCCAGAAAACACACACGCAGTTTCTGCATTTTTAAGTAGTTGGAGCATTGTAATTACTCACGCTCGCCTCCCTCGCCATAGTAATCTACCGCGACATAGCGCATATGAGATAAATTACATCAGTACATAATAATCGGTTATGACTGAATACCGAATTGTTCGCGTCTGCATCGCGGTGCACTGAAGAAACAATTAATTTTGACACCCCTAGGTGGTCCACTACGATACCATAATTTCAACTTTAGTTCATGTGTAATGTAGCTGTGTCAACATAAACTACATCTCTGAATGTAACGCGCTCAAAGTTCAATGCAAAGTGAGATACTAGCTTTTACAGAGTTTGCTTAGCAATGCCTGCAGTGAACTACTAAAAAATACACACGGGCTAGTGAGGTCACAAACGCAGAGAAAGCTAAAATGCCATCCACACATTGCTATTTACACAGAGATTGTTCTGTTTCTGTATTTGGGCTTTTAAAGGACATGCCACAAAGAGAGAAGTGCTTACAATTGACACAATTTAATTATGTTCCAGAGAAATATAACAAAAAGATATAGCTAGCATTTGACAAAAGACAGCTTCAAAAATCTCTCCCAGTTCAGTGCTAGTTTTGGCTAAAAACTCAAAGGAGCAGCTTCAACCATAATAGATGAAGCTGTGGATTGTGAGCCACAACCTGTAAGTATTTTTATTTGTTAAAATTGATCTATTACATGCATAGTGTCTAGCGTTAACGGTATGTTGTAGCAAGGACATAAACAAGGATGTAAACAACGGGAAATGCTGGCACCTTTAATTTATCTACCAATTCATATTTATCCATCAAACCCCTGTGAACATTCACAATCTTCAGCAGTGTGTGTAGTGTCGCTCTATGCGGCCGCATACCCTGCATTATACATCTCAAATACCTTGTAATAACACCTCAAATAACTCGTAAAACATGTGAACGCGTCATGTACTTTCACATGCTTATCCCTAATATATGAGAAAAACACTTGTCAGGTTTTATTTTAGAGAGCAGGCATGAGGTTCAGCTGTGTCCTTTTCATTTTCTGTCTGATTGACAGTATTTACACAGCGAGGCACATCGCATGCGAGGCGTAATGCTTTTCATGGTTATGTTATGCACATTATGTTAGCTGACCAATCAGAGCCTCTTGAGTTCAACCTTTCAGAGGAACTAGGAAATATGACAGTCGTTTTCATGTTAGCTGAGTAGCTGTATATAATAAAAGTAAGATGTATGACAAAGTGATGTGATTTTTTTTTTTTGTTTACAAATGAAGCATGAGCACACATTACTTTGCATCTTATAAACACAACCAAGCCTTAAAATACACTCTGGACCACCCCTTTGAATACACACTGTATACTTCATATTTTGAAGTCATATCCATTTTAAGGTGGAGGACAGATATGTGTGTATAATATTGATCTTTTTGGATGATTTTTGCTTTTATTTTTAGGAGCCTGCAGACATGAGTGGCAAATTTGGCCTTGTGAATTACAGCTCAAGGAAGCACATCTCCATATCTGTGCCTTCATCCACAGAGGTGATGTCTCCTCATATCAAATCAGTGGAGGAGCTCAGAGTACTCGGAATTAACTTGAACAGCTTCAACACGCCAACACAGTTCTTTATCTGTGTGGCTGGTGTCTTCCTGTTTTACCTCATCTATGGCTACCTGCAGGTGACTTGAATGTGAGGTCTGAAGTGATGTTAAACCTAAGTTTTCCATGTTTTGTTGCATGACTGTTGTGAGTCTATGCTTTCAGGAGCTAATATTCTCAGTGGAAGGCTTTAAGCCGTTTGGCTGGTATCTGACTTTGGTGCAGTTTGGATTTTACTCCTTGTTTGGCCTGGTGGAGTTGCAGCTCACTCAGGATAAAAGGAGGAGGTAATTTTTGTGAACATGGTAAAATACAACATTGTTAGCAATTAATTTCACCTATCATTGACATTATTTTCAAAATCAATCCCTAAATAACAACATAACATCAAACATACTACTTTTTTATCATACTACGTTATACCCTTTATGCTATGTACGAGTAATGTTTAATATTTTATGCTTATTTTATGAAAGCCACAAACATTTTATTAATTATGCTCTTAGTTGTAATATTAAGTGTAATGCTGTTGTAAATAATTTTTTTAATAATAATTTTGTTTAAATTATGGAACATAATGCAGTGCTTCCCACACATAGACTATACATGTGCGGGCCGCCCAGGTATATTAACGACCGGCCAAGTATATTTAGTGACACTATTTTTTTTTGCCCAATAAAACCATAACGATGGATTAGGTAGTGGAAAATCTTCTCATATTTACACGTTTCGTTCTGTGTGAGCGAGACCTGTCAACACTCCCACAGACAGAATCACGTGCTCTGCAGACCCACAAAGACGCACTTTTTTGGGACTTAAAGCATTTGTATAGCCCGGGTTTCTAAATCTCCTAAAATGTCCGGGATTCATCTTTTGCTTTCGCCTTCTAAAGCTCATATGTGTTTTTGCATTAAATTACTTAAATTTAATATTTAATTATTAAATTTCACTGAAGCCTACTTTCGCGAGAGATGCATTAAATAATTCATTTTTTAATCTAAACGACTCAGAAAAACTTTACTATATACTCAGAGGATGAAATGACTGGTCTAAACTGGCTGAAAAATGTATGTACACTATTAGTAATGGTTAATCAAAGCCTTATTTAAATAATCTACAAATTTTTAGATTTACTGTCTGTTTTTATTCCCTTTTCTGTCCTATTATATAGGCTATTTTATATACATATTTAAAATGCTTTGGCATTCGAGTTTGCTTTGAACTTGAAAGAGAGAGAAGCAGATTTTAACTGTCAGTGGGTGCACATGGCTCCTGAATAGCATAAAAGTAAGAGAAATAGTGGATTTCCTTTTGATTTCACACATATATTTTTACTTTAACCCATTAAAAAGAGTGTATACACTGTCATAATAAAAAAACTATTGTTAAAAATTTAATTATGTTTTGTTTGTCGCATATAGTTAAGTATTTACAGTATGTGATGTGGGTAAATGGTGTGTTTCAATCCGGCTACCACCTCAAGTATATTTCAAACCTGTGGGAAGCACTGTAATGCATTGTGAAAGTTTATTCTGTCATACTAATTTTAAGGGAAATATTTTTCTTTTTATTGTCTTCAGGATCCCATGCAAAACTTACATGATCATAGCATTTTTAACGGTTGGGACCATGGGCCTATCTAACACTTCCTTAGGATACTTGAACTATCCTACCCAAGTCATCTTTAAGTGCTGCAAACTCATTCCTGTCATGATCGGAGGAGTTTTTATACAAGGTACATCAGAAACTATCCTTGATTTTTATTCTTTCACTTTAATTTCTTCACTTTAATTTAATTTCACTTTAAATTAGTGCTTTGGTACTTCAAGTACAAATGAAATTGATAAAAATAGACAGTAAAAACCTGTACCATTTATAATCTTATAGGAATTAGTAAAAAGTCAAATCAAATAATGCACAAAAATGAAACAATGTAACTTATATTCCAGGAAATATTGAATGAATTTATACCCTTGCCTTAGCAATGTAGGAGATTCCAAGTATGTTAAATAATAATCCAAATAATAAAAAGACAAATTTAATTTAATCATCTTTATGTCTTTCTAAATCATTTTATCTTACAATCATAGTTGAAACTCAAGATTTTCTTTAACCCCAGAGTTGGGGGCATTTCTATAAGGAAACATGTTAGACACAAAGAATGATGCTATATTGATAAACCAACAAAATGCAATGTGTTTGTGAAGCTTTGGTTGAATATAGTCTAGACAATTGAATGATAGACAATTCAATAGGAAACTAAAACTCAAAAAAAGAGAAATGCACTGATGCACATTGTTTATAGATTGTTTTGTATGTAGAGCTTAAAATAGTGTTGAATTTTAAGTATAAAATTTATATTGGCTTTTTGCTCCAATCAAAGTGATAATTCATAAATAGTCATAACTGCAGTTTTCTATGAGGACCTGAACAGCAGTAGATCATAATTGAGCATTTCTGGGCAGTCAGTGAAATAATGTAAGTGACTGTAACAAGTAGTAGTAATAAACAGTAGACACAAACAGTAAATAGATATAAACGGATAATAGGTAGACATAAAAAAATTTGCGTACAGTGGCATCGACAAATCAGATAGTGTTTGTCCTTCCATTTTGTTGGCAATTTGGGATTTTATAAAATAACTTCTGTTGTAGGTCTTTGGAGTAATGGCTGATTTCAGAATACTGCTTCATGAAGCTTCAAAACATTTATGAGTCTTTTGTTTCAAATCAGTGGTTAAGTGCGCGTATCAAATTGGCAAGGTCATGCGATTTCAGTAACAAAGGCTCTGTTACGTCATTCGAAAATTCAATGGTTCTCAAATGGAGAGAGTCTTGGTCTGGTTTAATTCACACTGGCAGAAAGTAAGATAGCCCCTAACTTCAATAAACAGGTCATTACTGTTCCTAAATGATTTGAAAATTCAATGATTCTCCGCTGGGGTTGATTTGTGCAATACCATAAAAAACATTTCAAAACAGTTAATCATTCTGCAAAGCAATTGGTTCAATAGTTTTGAAGCTTTGAAAAGTTTTGTTACCTCCATTAATTTTTGGAGTCATTTCAGTTTATTATGTTGATGGTTCAATTATTGAAGACGCGTAATTGATAATGAATGTTATTTATAATGATGATAAATAATTAAATCCTATTCGCCTTGCTTTTGAAAGCTGCAGTTGCTTATTTGTAGTTTTTTTGTATTGTGATTTGTATTGCGAATATGGTGGGGAAAATGCTTAAAACTAAATGTGTCAAAAGCAAATGAAAATAGATGGAACTCTACATTAGATGCACAACAATACAGTGTTACTCTCTTCTGTAAAACGAATACCAAATATTAAATCAATTTATTTATAATGATGAAAGAAATGAAACTACGAAAATGACAATAAAAATAACAAAAATGTATAATATCTATTTGACTTGATATCCAAAGTCACAGTGTGTTCATACTTGTCAGCTTTGTTCGGAATAAAGTAAGCTTTGGTGGGATATCTGAATGAGTGTCAACATGTGCCATTTGAACCTTGTTGCGCACCAGAAAAGCTGACTAAGACTACTTGAGAGCTAAACTACATGTACAGTTGAAGTCAGAATTATTAGCCCCCCTCAATTATTAGTCCCCCTGTTTATTTTATTTCCCCAATTTCTGTTTAACAGAGAGAAGATTTTTTTTAAACACATTTCTGAACGTAATATTTTTAGTAACTTCTAATAACTGATTTGTTTTATCTTTGCCATGATGACAGTAAATAATATTTGACTAGATATTTTCCGAGACACTTCTATACAGCTTAAAGTGACATTTAAAGGCTTAATTAGGTCAACTAGGCAGGTTAGGATAATTAGGCAAGTTATTGAATAACGATGATTTGTTCTGTAGACAATCGAAAAAAAAATAGCTTAAAGGGGCTAATAATTTTGATCTTAAAATGGCTTTTAAAAAAATTAAAAACTGTTTGTATTCTAGCTGAAATAAAACAAATAAGACTTTCTCCAGAAGAAAGTATATTATCAGACATACTGTGAAAATTTCCTTGCTCTGTTAAACATCATTTGGTAAATATTTAAAAAAGAGACAAAAAATTAAAGGGGGGCTAATATTTCTGACTTCAACTGTACATGTGTAAAAACACCCTTAAAAGTGCTTGATGGGAAATTATTAGTGGAAGTTTACTTCAGACACAAAACTATCTTACAACTAACTGAATAGCTTGACATATCGCACAACTCATATATATTTTTTTATATTTATAGACTTTTATTGAACAGTCAATGTCACTTTTAAATGTACAGAGAAGAGGTGCATACAATATACTTTAATTTGTCTCAGCAATTTGGTTTCATGTTGAACTAATTTGAAACTGCACAACAATGGAAATAATTTTTTGGTAAACTTTTCTTTATTGTTAATTTATTTTTCTGTATTAAGAAATTTCTTGTTTTTTTTTTTGATGTTTTTTTTAAATGAAATTTTGATATTCTGAACAAGAAAGAGTGAAACCAGCTAAACCACTCTCCCCTGTCTTTTATGGGGATATCTTGATTTTTTCCCCCCCTTTCTTTTTTCTCCTCTGACATCATGGACCCTCCATCCCCTGAGGATGATGCGTAAGATCAGCGGGACTTTGGTTGTGGATGCGTGCAAGATGCCGACCCATCAAAGCTGGACTGAATCAAAGTGATGCACTGCAACCTGCTGTAGCACCGTCATCCCTACGGCAACTACCTGTTTGAGAACACTCTTTGGACTATCCTGTTTCTTTCTTTATGGCCTTTGCTTTTTTTTTCCATGTCCAAATTCAAACTTGTTCTCTCACATGCTTGATGTGATGAGTGGAAGAGTCCAGCAGGGGAAAAAAGATCATTCTCTCTACGACAAATCAGTTTGCAGCTAAACTTTTTCAAAGATCTTTGTAAAGCCAACCTGCAGCCAAAGTGTCAAACTCAAAGGTCCAAGAAAGATAGGCCCCTAAGCTTAGTAGAAGATTAGATGTCTGCTTATGCTGCTTTTTGTGACGTGTTTCAGTTGATCTGTGTCAGAAATCCTTAGTTTGAGCTTGTTGATATTGTGTGTTTTTAGGGAAACGCTACAATGTTGCAGATGTCTCTGCTGCTCTGTGCATGAGTCTCGGTTTGATTTGGTTCACACTGGCAGACAGTAAGATTGCCCCTAACTTCAATGTAACAGGTACGTTTTATTTTATTGTTCAATCAATCAATCACACTATTAATTAAAAGGAATGTTATTGAAAACATCATGATTTGTCTGTTGTTTTTAGGGGTTCTTCTTATATCTATGGCTCTCTGTGCTGATGCTGCTATTGGAAATGTGCAGGAAAAAGCCATGAAACTCCATAATGGAAGCAATTCTGAGATGGTACAAACTACTTAAACCTATAATCTTCATTATGTGGTAGTCTTTCTAGTGTCTTAAAATAGTATTAACTGTTAAATAATATTTAATTGAAATTGTATTAACAGGAGTTCCATATTTTGCAGGTCTTATACTCTTATTCTATTGGTTTTGTGTATATTTTGTTGGGTCTGCTGTCCTTAGGGGGACTTGGACCTGCTGCCTCCTTTTGCGCTCAGGTGGGTTTTTTTTTTTACATTTCACTTTCTAGATTTAAGACCTTTTTACATCCTCCTTTTAACTCTAAGACTTTGTTTTCAACAAAAAAACAAATGGCATTGCCATTTTGGGGGCTTAAAAGACTACAAAAGAAGCCGACTGTATAATCAGTCAGATAAACATAGAAGAAAAACATTTCCGGAACTACATCATATCTTTAATATCATTCTACATTTTTAAACGAATTATTTTTATTATTTTTTTAAATTATTGCAAATAATTTTTATGATGATAATTTAATTTTTTATTTATTTATTTTTTTTTAATCAAGCTTTGAGCTTTTATTCATATTTCGGACAGCTCTACCTATAAAGTTTATTAACATATTAATGACAACAGAACATGGATTGCACTACAAATTAACAAAATACAAATTTTTTATTATGGCAAGTATAAAAGCAAAAAAGTACATGTTTTTTTATATTTAGACCACTCCACAATTCGCACAATACTGTCTGGCTAGTTTGTGTCCTCTACTTATATGCTAAAAAGGCAATAATGGCCCAACATTCCTGAAAATTAGGACATCAGTGCATTGTAAACTGATAGGTTCAAATATTCCTTTCCAGTTATCAAAGAAATTATTTGTTTCATAACAATTAAATTGTTTTAAATTCAAAATTAATGAAAAAAGAAACAATTCTGTTATTGTGTATTAAAAACATTTTGGTTTTCACTTTTGCCGTGCCCTCTCTTTTTGGCATTAACAAACTTACCCCTCAGGTTTTTCCAAACATTTGCAAAAACTTTCCTCCTTTTCCATGGCTTTTGCAATTTCTAGCTAAGAATTATTGGCCATCTTGTTATCCCTATGATCACACATGGCCGAATCATAAAGATGTCAGTACAGTCGTACCTGTTTCATACAAAGAATGTTCTCAAACTATGTACAGTTGTCTTGAACCGGGCCGAAGCATGCTTGTCCCCGCTCCCGTCTCCCCCGACAGCCTAGACTCACATTGCATTCGGGCCTGAGCATGCTTACGTCATCAATGATGCGCTGTTCTGTTTAAGAAGCGCTCTCAGCACAGTTGAGATTTCTTTATATGGTTATAGCATTTTAGTCGTTTGGGATGAAGTGACACGCAGTCAAATACTTCGCTGAACAGATCAGCCACTTTTAACGCTCATAAACAATCATAAAGTCCTCATGCTGCAGGAATTAGGAGGTTTGCTAAAGGTGCAGCTGCCGTGCAATGAGGGGTTTGTGTCTTTAAGAATCTACGACAGTTTGCATTTATTGAACAGTAAGAATGATTAATAAATCCATATGAAACAGTCCCTTAAAATTCACGTCTCGTCTTCAGTTTTGGCCCTAGGTGCACTTTGCACTCACACTACAAGTATATCGTGCCTGAGCCCAAGTGAACCGCGCTCTGGCACACCTCTTCCAACCAGGCCAGATCGAATAGCATAGTGTGAATGTACCCAAAATCTTTCAAAGTGATTCATATTCGACAAAGCGAACCTCCACAAACAATGTGATGATGTCACAGTCGGCGCGTGCACTCAAGTGAACAAGTGGACACGTCGAGTAAAAATGAGCCTTAAGTGGGTGGGATTACAGACATATCATCAAACAGTGTTTACACTGCCTGGATTGTCATACCATTCTGAATTGCCTTCTTTATTCTAACTCCCACTGGATGGACTGAAATATTATGGAAACACATGGAGCTCCTCTTGTGTGTGAGCTTACATGCACACTGAGAAAGAGAGACCAGGTCACTGCTTGTTAAATTTTCATTTTGTGTATTATGTTTACAAGAGTGTTTATTTCCCTCTTGTATCATGCTTTTCATGTTTAAATTAAAATAATCCTACAGTGTCCATAGTTGACTTTACAGTTTATTTAGGCGTCTCGTGTAGCAAATCCAATGATGCAGGTAGTGACGATTCTCTCCAGCCAGTATCTGTTTACACTTGACATTTTGATAACAGTACAGCTTGTTTAGCTGCTCAGCCGAAGTGGAAATAAAAAAAGAAGCAGGTACTGGGTACTGTAGTACAACCCGGCTAAAGTGAGCCGTACTGAACCAAACTTTGCTGTACAGTGCAGTGGGAAAGCGTCTTAATGTATGTTACCAGTTGCCTTAAATGTGTAGTTCTCTATGAAAGGTGATGTTGTTGTGTATGTACATTTTTTTTACCTTCAGAATAGAGTAGCATGAAGCTTTGAGAATGCTACAGTTTATGTAAATGAAATCGGTTGTTGTTGCATAACATAATGAACAGAATAGGACAATTTAATTGGATATTTATTAACATTGCACATCTGCACATTCATGCAATTTTGAACACTCCCTGGATATTTCTATTTAAATTCCAGTTCAATTCAGTCTTTTTTTTCCATTGTGCATAGTGTTAATCTGTAGTAGAAGTTTTCTATATTATATGGCTTATTTTTTATATAACAATCCTTTTTTTTAAATCATGGACTTTTTTAAGATCATGTGCAGATGTATAAGCATTTCACTGCACTGTGTATGACTGTGTATGTGACTAATAATGTGATTGAAAAATGATAACCAGAATAAAAATATAAATATATTAAACTTAGATTTCTGAGTTTTATATTGCGAGCACAATGTTGAGCCAGCTACTACTCCACTAATTCATTTGGGAAGGTCAAGCCTCTGCTATTGTACAGTGATTGTTTAAAGAAGCAAAATGCAATGAAATAAAAAGCAAAATTGTTATATGCCTGCAAACTACAAAATACAAGTTATACTCCCCAACCTTTAGGCCATAACTGCAACATGCAACTTTATTTATTTTATTTGCCAGTTTTCAAGTTCAAGTCCACCAAATTTGTACATGAATCCACTGCATTATATGTTTTGGTACCAAACAAATAACATTGGGCACATTAGCACATTATTTCAGCACACTGATAGGTCAGATTGTCTGACTCTTTTATCAGTTGTCAGTTGTGCATTTTCTTTTAAGGCAGATCCCAATCATTTTTGAACGCTTTCCAGATCTGTCTGTCTGTCTAAATGGCTTATATCCTCAATATTATGTTTTTCTCACTCAGCATCCAATGACAACATATGGTTACGCATTCCTCTTTTCACTGACGGGGTATTTTGGCATTTCATTTGTGTTGGCATTAATCAAGTTGTTTGGAGCGTTGGTTGCTGTCACAGGTGAGATGCATGCGCGCTCATGTTTATCTATATGTTTATCTATTATCTAATGTTTATCTGTATATTTGAATACTTAAAGTGAATAAATTTTTCAATTTTTCTGTTTTTTTTATATTTTATAGTGACTACAGGACGGAAAGCCATGACTATTGTTTTGTCCTTTCTCTTCTTTTCAAAACCTTTCACTTTTCAGTAAGTAAATATCAGAATATCTTTTAAGCACAACATGTACAGCAGGGAAAATATGTATTGAACACATCACCATTTTTCTCAGAAAATATATTTCTAAAGGTAATAACAATAACAACCAAAGAAATCCTTTAATGTACAGAAAGCAAATGTAATTAGTTTACAAATTAAGTAATGTGTAATAACATTAAATGACACAGGGAAAAAATATTGAACACATGAAGAAAGGGAGGTGTTGAAAGGCAGGGAAAGCCCAGACAGCAGCTGAAATCTCTCGGAGGTTCTTCAGCAACCCTCTGCCCTTTGTCATTGTAAATTAATATTTGCTGCTTCAGTCCAACATCTACATTAGCAGGATGATGAAGATGAAACCAGGGTGGACAATTTAGCAAGACAATGATCCAAAACACAGCCAAGGAATCTCTCAGATGCTTTCAGAAAAAGAAAATAAAGCTAGTCGAATGGCCCAGCCAATCACCTGATCAGATTTGATAGGCGAGACCCACATAACCATCAAAATTTTTACACTACTGTTAAACTCTGTGACAAAAATCACACCTGAGCAATGCATGTGACTTCATTCTCCAGATGAAATGCGTCTTTAAGCTTCCATCATCAGTAGGTCAGTGCTTTCTCCTTGTGTCATTCCATTGTTATCACACATAACTAATTTTTCAGATTATTTATTTTTATGTTTGCGTTGTTTTGATTAACCAAAATCTGGTTCAATTCCATGTTAACAGCTCCTTTAGAAATTTGATTCCCAGGAAAAAACAACATGTTCAAAGCTTATTTTCCCTGCTGTATGTAATGTGTTCCCAATGAAACAGAATATTGAGCAAATAACATAGGGTGAAACTTTTTAATTGAGTTTGGTCACACTTAATATTGCCTAGATTTCCATACACATTGAATTAGCTTGCAGTCTTAAAAGCTCAAAAAAATGTATTAAATGTACAAAAAAATAGGTAATTCTTTAGTTTAAGTAATAATTTGAACTATTAACGATTAGCTTATTAACTGCCTATTAATGGATAATAGCTGTTTATTACTTTAAATAAATTATGATCTTATTCTGCATTCCTAATCCTACTGTAGATAACTAATCATACATTCCTAATTCTACCCAATATCTAAAACCAGCTACTACCTTACTACTAATTATTCTTATTTTCTACATAAATCTAAAAACCACTACCTCCATGTTTTCTCCTCGGTGGGCTTTTTCAGTTTATACATGACAATTTGTATAATGTCATTATTATTAGTAGTATTATTTATTATATGCATATATTATTATTATTATTTATTTTTTTTATTTATTTATTTATTTATTTTTTAAGAAAAACAAGTTTAGATTTGTCCACCTGTCGGGTTTTGGACAATATGGGGCATGAGGACGTGTGTTTGGATATAACTCAATTTTTTTGACCACACTTTATTATTGTTCATTTATTAGTTTGCTGGAAATTAGAACTGAATTTAGAAATAATTTTGAAACAAATCCTTACGCTTAACAAACAAAATTAAATATGTAGGCTAATGGATGTCTTCAGTGGAGTGCGTACAACACCGTTTCCTTATCCACGAAAGTAAAGTGTAAAAGTAAAGAGAAAGTAAAGATGCCAAATGGAGGAGGCTTGTTCTTTATCCCCGTGCTGCGGATGGTCTGTTTAACTGTTTTCTCGCTAGTGAAGCGTTCAGTTTTTCCACTTACAAATTCCGCCATTTAAAGAGCAAATGTGCCATGACATGACGCAACTGGCTTTTAAAGGGAATGGGAGATGAGACTTATTGGTTTAATGCACGTTATTCAATGTTCAAGACACATAACCCATAACTCATTAAGAGAATAAGCACAACCCTTTTAGACCATGCAGCAAAGCGCAGACAGAATTGGATTAGGACACACCCTTATGCTTTTGCACCATGCGCTTTAGACTTTGTGCCTAGATTGTTAAAATAGAGCCCATAGTGTCCATTATTAGTTCATCTTAGAAAAGACATTATCTAACATTAACTAATGAAAGCTTTTTGGAAAGTGTGACCAGAATTATTTGTTTAAATTACATTTCACAAGATTGTATACCGAAACATCAGGCCTCTCCTTTTAAATACAAGCTGTGTTTCATCTGCATGCCTGAGGGGAATTTTACGTGAGAAAAAAAATTGTCTTGCATTGTTGAAGAAACTTCAGTTATATTATTTATACTGTATCTGTATATCCGTTTTCAGGAAATGACAATCATTTTTTTATTTTCATTGACATCCACTGGTTCTTTTGCAGATATGTGTGGGGAGGCCTTCTGGTCGTGTTTGGCATCTTCCTGAACGTTTACAGTAAAAACAGAGACAAAATGAAGCTTCCCTCTTTAGCCGAGCTCAGAAAACGAGTGCTCAGTGGGAGGAAAGTACGCCTGCTGTCTCAGGACGTGTAGGAGGATGAACTCAAACATTTTATTGATTGGGCTTCTCCTACGTGTTACATCAGCTGATGCTCAGGTGTAGTTTGGAGTCCGAGATGGGACCGATGACCACACACACACCGCTGAATCAGCACACATGGAGCATGGGGAACTGTTTAAATCAAAGGGACATAAACTAGAGCCAAAAAGCAAAGATTTGCACTCGACAGAGGTGGAAACTGAAGGTGGAAATGGCTTTTTTATATGTAAACAAGATTATGTGCAAATGAATGTTGGCCTGAAGGAGCCAGTGACATTTTAAATGACAACGTTTCACCTGCATGTGCCGTTAAATAATGTCAATGGTTAATGTGCAAGTCGAGTCATGACTGCGGTTGCACAGGTGAGAAGAACTCAATGATATTGTGTCTGATTTAAGGGCTGAAGTTCGGAAAACATCAACTTTTCAGCTGCCGTATTTGCTAATCATTTGTTTGATGAAAGGTGGCTGTTTTTATATTAAAAACAAACTGGGAAGTTGATTCAGACAGTCTGGAGTGTTTTCATGAATAATGGCGTCTCTTATCCATTGGCTCCAGCATGGAGAGTTGAAAGGCTGCCAAGCACTTCCTCAGATGTTTGGCCCTGCCATCGCCCAGGGCCTGTTTGATTAGTAATCCTGGAATAAGATAGCACCAGAAAGAAAACAAACACTGTGCACAGGGCTTGGCTTTAGACCTAATTTAGTTGAGCAGAACGTCACACGTGTGTGTGTGTGTGTTTGTGCGTGCACATGTGTGGTTTGTGCATGTTTGTGTTTGCCAAATGTGCGACACTTTCAAAGCCTCAGGGGAATGATTATTGTGCAGTTGTTGCCACTCTCTCCCTTAGACACACTGCTGCTGCCAGGGACACATGCACAAAGGACTAGCTGCACTTAGATTTGTGCTTATTTCCTCTGGACAAAATCATTACAACTGTTATACTGACCATACAAAAAAAATTTATATTACAAAGTTTAAACTGTCACACTGAATTTTTATTATAAAAATCTAAAAGTCAGCAAAGATTTTAGCTTCATGGTTTAAATATTTCTTTCTACTTATAATATGTGTGTATACATACATATACATACATCTACACATACAAATATACAGTTGAAGTCAGAATTATTAGCCCCCCTGAATTATTAGCCCCGCTGTTTATTTTGCTCCACAATTTCTGTTAACGGAGAGAAGATTTTTTTCAACACATTTCTAAACATAATAGTTTTAATGACTCATTTATTTTATCCTTGCCATGATGACAGTAAATATTTTATTATATATTTTTCAAGACACTTCTATACAGATTAAAGTGTCATTTAAAG